>NC_090755.1:4897723-4927723 GCF_036898095.1 Palaemon carinicauda
TATATATATATATATATACAATACACACACCCATATATATATATATATATAATATATAAATGAATATATTACATAATATATATTATATATAACAATTATATCATATATACAATAAATGTTGCAGAATAAATAAATAAATATATATATATATATATATATATATATATATATATATATATATATATATATATATGTATGTATGTATATATATACATATATATATTATATATATATATATATATATATATATATATATATATATATATATATATATATATATGCATACAATACACAAACCCACTTTATATACATACATTTTCATACATACATACATACAGACATATATATGTATATATATATATATATATATATATATATATATATATATATACACATAAATTTATATATATATATATATATATATATCACAAAAACCTGTATGTCACTTCTTTGCCTCTCTGAGCTCTGCATCTGGAACTATATTTTCCAATCAAATTTGTCAAACACTTATTATCCTCAGTAAAACTTTCCAGAAATAACAATCATCAGGATATCCCACAGATGGGGAAGGTAATAAAGAAATGAAGCAGGCCAATGCCCTAGAGACAGACCATATACACATATGGTCATCATCCAAGACCCCTCTTCACCCAAGCTAGGACCAGGGAGGGTCAAGGCAATGGCTGCTGATGACTTAGGTAAGTCTATACGCTCCCCCACACCCCTATCCCTAGCTCACAAGGGTGACGAGGTTGCAGCCACTTCTAGAAACTATAGAGCTTGGGCGGGTCTCGAACCCGTGTCAAACAGATTGTCAGGCAGGGACCTTTGCAATAGGTCATCAGAAGAGTTTTACCAAAAGATAATATTCCGATTTCAAAGGCGGGATAAAATAATATTTATTGCGAGGCATTTATACTGATAAGGCGAGTAACGTCATAAGGTAATAAAATATGGGCGAAATAGATGACGATGTTGATGATAACGAATATGAAACTTACGATAAATTAATCCCTGTCATCCTATATGTTTGTAAACAGTAAAAGGCAGTTCATAAAACCTGCACAGATAATTCTCCCCTTTATTATCATTATCATTATTATTATCATTACTAGCCAAGCTACATCCCTAGCTGGAAAAGCAAGAGGCCATAAGCCCAAGGGCACCAATAGGGAAAATAGCCCAGTGAGGAAAAGAAATAAGAAAATAAATAAATAATGGGAGCAAATTAACAATAAATCATTCTAAAAACAGTAACAACGTCAAAACAGATATGTCCTATATAAGCTATAAAAAGACTCGTGTCAGCCTGGTCAACATAAAAACATTTGCTGCAACTTTGAACTTTTGAAGTTCTACTGACTCAACTACCCGATTAGGAAGATCATTGCACAACTTGGGCACAGCTGGAATAAAACTTCTTGAATACTGTTTTTACCATTGTTAACTTGATTTGAAAAGGTTAAAAAATGACTTAGGATACCAAGAGATATATGATAACAATGATTGCAACTCTCTCTCTCTCTCTCTCTCTCTCTCTCTCTCTCTCTCTCTCTCTCTCTCTCTCTCTCTCTCTCTCATTAATCATTAATTCCAGACACATTCTAAGTTATGGACAGAATAGAATGCCAGCAAACAAAAATATTAACTTTCCACAATAATAATGTTTACTTCAAAGGTTTAACTTTTACTCTTAAGTCGTTCATTCGCACGTATATTTACAAAGAAAAAGTTAGGGTTGGAAACGTCCCTGCCTGGCGATCTCCAAACTGGGGTTCGAATCCCGTTCAAGCTCCATAGTTTCTCGTAGCATCTGCAACCTCACCATCCCCTTGCGCAAAGGATGGGGGAGCCTATTGCTAGCCATTGCCTGGCCCTCCCTGGCTCTAGCTTGGGTTGAGTGGGGGCTTGGGCGCCGATCATATGTATATATGGTCAGTCTCTAGGCCAATGTTCTGCTAGCTAGGGCATTGTCATGTCACTTACCTCTGTCATATATATATATATATATATATATATATATATATATATATATATATATATATATATATATATATATACATATATATATTTATATATATATATAAATATATATATATATATATATATATATATATATATATATATATATATATATATATATATATATATATATATATATATATATATATATATATATATATATCATTCAAGCCAAAAACTTGCTCTTTATTATTATTATTATTATTATTATTATTATTATTATTATTATTATTATTATTATTATTATTATTATTATTATTATTATAAGCTAAGCTATAAACCTAATTGGAAAAGCAAAATGACATATGGAGAGTATTATTTTTTCTTCACGGAGGAAAGCAAGACAGCATTGCCTCAATTTCACGGACAGCTACATCTTCTGGTATACATGGAAGAGAATTGTGGCTTAGGTCTGTTGCCATATCTGATTATGCTAATGCATGGTTAGCCATTAAAAGGACGATAATGTGATAATGATCAGCTCGATACGAAATGTAGCAACGCCTCTATTCATTGACAAGTCTTATTATCTTTTATAAAAAAAAAAACTATTTATATTTTGTATTATACTGTATTTCAAATATCTTCTTTAACAAACAATATACATATTTTTCACCATCAAACTTAATGGATTGTACAAAAATAGATTAAATCAACATAGAATTGCTGAAAACAGAAAAATGGAAGAGAGTTAGATACACAATCTTTAAAAGATATTAAATAAAGCATCCTTATTTTTTTTTAAATCCCTCACGAAATTAAAACTCCACATTACTTCTGAGAATAAAACTTGCTTTTTTACTTACGTAACCCCAATCCAGAAATTAATCTAAATTTTTTTTATTTTGATTATTACTTCTCATGTAGTTTATCTATTTATTTGTTTCCTTTCCTCACTGATCTATTTTTTTCTGTTGAAGCCCTTGGGCTTATAGTATCATGCTTTTCCAACTAGGTTTGTAGCTAGACCAGTAATAATAATAATAATAATAATAATAATAATAATAATAATAATAATAATAATAATAATAATAATAATAATAATAATAACATATACTAATTGAGAAGTCAAAAGGAATTAGAGATATGTATACACAGTGTATGTATATATATATATATATATATATATATATATATATATATATATATATATATATATATATATATATATATATATATATTATATATATATATACACATACATATACCAAGGCACTTCCCCCAATTTTGGGGGGTAGCCGACATCAACAAAACAAAAATGGGGACCTCTACTCTCTACGTTCCTCCAGCCTAACAAGGGATTCAACCGAGTTCAGCTGGTACTGCTAGGGTGCCACAGCCCACCCTCCCACATTATCCACCACAGATGAAGCTTCATAATGCTGAATCCTCTACTGGTGCTACCTCCGCGGTTATCTAAGGCATCGGAGGCAGCAGCAGGGCCTATCGGAACTGCGTCACAATCGCTCGCCATTCATTCCTATTTCTAGCACGTTCTCTTGCCTCTCTCACATCTATCCTCCTATCACCTAGAGCTTTCTTCACTCCATCCATCCACCCAAAACCTTGGCCTTCTTCTTGTACTTCTCCCAGCAACTCTTGCATTCATCACCTTCTTTAGCAGACAGCCATTTTCCATTCTCTCAACATGGCCAAACCACCTCAACACATTCATATCCACTCTAGCTGCTAACTCATTTCTTACACCCATTCTCACCCTCACCACTTCGTTCCTAACCCTATCTACTCGAGACACACCAGCCATACTCCTTAGACACTTCATCTCAAACACATTCAATTTCTGTCTCTCCGTCACTTTCATTCCCCACAACTCCGATCCATACATCACAGTTGGTACAATCACTTTCTCATATAGAACTCTTTTTACATTCATGCCCAACCCTCTATTTTTTACTACTCCCTTAACTGCCCTCAACACTCTGCAACCTTTATTCACTCTCTGACGTATATCTGCTTCCACTCCACCATTTGCTGCAACAACAGACCCCAAGTACTTAAACTGATCCACTTCCTCAAGTAACTCTCCATTCAACATGACATTCAACCTTGCACCACCTCCCCTTCTCGTACATCTCATAACCTTACTCTTACCCACATTAACTCTCAACTTCCTTCTCTCACACACTCTTCCAAATTCTGTCACTAATCGGCCAAGCTTCTCTTCTGTGTCTGCAACCAGTACAGTATCATCCCCAAACAACACCTGATTTACCTCCCATTCATAGTCATTCTCGTCTACCAGTTTTAATCCTCGTCCAAGCACTCGAGCATTCACCTCTCTCACCACTCCATCAACATACAAGTTAAACAACCACGGTGACATCACACATCCATGTCTCAGCCCCACTCTCACCGGAAACCAATCACTCACTTCATTTCCTATCCTAACACATGCTTTACTACCTTTGTAGAAACTTTTCACTGCTTGCAACAACCTTCCACCAACTCCATATAACCTCATCACATTCCACATTGCTTCCCTATCAACTCTATCCATAAACGCAACATACACCTCCTTACCTTTTGCTAAATATTTCTCGCATATCTGCCTTACTGTAAAAATCTGATTCATACAACCCCTACCTCTTCTAAAACCACCCTGTATTTCTAAGATTGCATTCTCTGTTTTATCCTTGATCCTATTAATCATTACTCTACCATACACTTTTCCAACTACGCTTAACAAACTAATACCTCTTGAATTACAACACTCATGCACATCTCCCTCTACTGGTACCATTGACAACACAAAACACACATTAAACAATCTCACTAACCAATCAAGTACAGTCACAGCCCCTTCCTTCAACATCTCAGCTCTCACACCATCCATACCAGACGCTTTTCCTACTCTTGTTTCATCTAGTGCTCTCCTCACTTCATCTCTTGTAATCTCTCTCTCATTCTCATCTCCCATCACTGGCACCTCAAGACCTGCAACAGCAATTATATCTGCCTCCCTATTATCCTCAACATTCAGTAAACTTTCAAAATATTCCGCCCATCTTTTCTTTGCCTCCTCTCCTTTTAACAACTTCCCATTTCCATCTTTCACTGTCTCTTCAATTCTTGAGCCAGTCTTCCTTACTCTCTTCACTTCTTTCCAAAACTACTTCTTATTCTCTTCATATGAATGACCCAATCCCTGACCCCACCTCAGGTCGGCTGCCCTCTTTGCCTCACGTACCTTGCGCTTTACTTCCACATTTTTCTCTTTATATTTTTCATACTTCTCTACACTATTACTCTGCAGCCATTCTTCAAAAGCCCTCTTTTTCTCTTCCACTTTTACCTTCACTCCTTCATTCCACCATTCACTGCCCTTCCTCATGCTGCCTCCAACAACCTTCTTGCCACACACATCACTTGCAATCCCAACAAAATTTTCTTTTACTAACTTCCACTCCTTCTCTAAATTGCCAGTTTCTCTTACTTTCACTTCGTCATATGTCATTTTCAACCTTTCCTGATATTTACTTTTTACCCCCGGTTTTATTAGCTCTTCAACCCTCACTAGCTCCCTTTTACATTCAACTACTCTATTCCCCCACTCTTTTGCTACAACTAATTTCCTTCCACCAAAAAATGATCAGACATACCGTTAGCCATACCCCTAAACACGTGCACGTCTTTCAATCTTCCAAACATTCTTTTAATTATCAACACATAATCCATTAATGCCTTTCTACTACTCTTCCATTTGCCACTCTTACCCATGTATACTTACTTTTATCTTTCTTTTTCAAAAAGCTATTACTTATCACCATCTCTTGCTCAACACACATATCCACCAGGCTCTCACCACTCTCATTTTCACCTGGTACGCCATACTTCCCAATGACATCTTCTACCTCTCCAGCGCCCACTCTAGCATTTAAATCACCCATGACAACTACATAATTCCTTCTACCCAGTCCTTCTACACACCTAGTTAATTTATTCCAGAACTCATTCCACTCTTCTTCACTTTTCTCACTACCTGGCCCATACGCACTGACAAACGCCCAACATTCCCTATCCAGCCTAACCCTTACCCACATTAACCTAGATGATATCTCCTTCCATTCCACTACTTTACCTGTCATCCATTCACTCAGCAATAAAGCCACACCCTCTCTCGCTCTTCCCCTTTCAATCCCAGACACTCTACCAGACATTTCACCAAACATCACTTCACCCTTCCCTTTTATCTTCGTCTCACACAAGGCCAATACATCCATCCTTCTATTCCTAAACATACTTCCAATTTCACATCTTTTACTCTCTATCGTACTACATCCACGCACATTCAAACACCCCAAAACCAGAGTGCGGGGAGCAGTCACTCTCCTCCCAACTCCATCTCTTTGTATAAACATACACAATACACACACACATATATATATATAAATTATATATATATATATATAATATATATATATATATATATATATAGATATAGATATTTATACATTACATATAAAATATATAGGTATATATGTGTGTAGTGTTCGCATATGTATTCTTATATTCTTCCAGTCATCATTTAACAGAATTTATTCAGAAAAAAAGGTTAGAACTAAAACCTTTGGCTGGAAGAGGAACTCCGGCACTTGGGAACAAGAATGAAAAGAGAAATGTTCTTTTCAAAGGAAAAATCTTCTCGAAAGGATTAAGGATAAGCTGGCTTGGAAAGGCTTTTATACAACCCCCCTCTCCACCCCCCCCCCCCTCTTGTGGAAAGAGCAGAAATAATCTTGTGAGGAACAAAATTAATGATAACTTTTCATTGTATGATTTTTTAAATTCATGATTTTATGTAACTGTTTTTTCTTAAAAACATTCTAAAAGAAAAATTAAATTGATAAACAAGAAGCAACGCTTCGTTTTTGTCAAAGTAGTGTACATGACCCGTCATATGGCAGTTAAATATTTAGACAGATATGTATACACAGATTCAATCCTTCCCATTTCCACCCCCTCCCCCTTTCCTAACTACAACATGCTAGTTTGGCCAATTTGTGGGAGATTGTTGTTTTTGACAGGTTGCTAGCGTGACATGAAATATATATATATATATATATATATAGATAGATAGATATAATTATATATATATATATATATATATATATTTATTTATATATATATATATATATATATTTATATATATATATATATATATATGTATACATATATATATATAGATATAATTATATATATATATATATATATATTTATATATATATATATATACATATATATATATATATATATACACGTGTGTACGTATATATATATATATATATATGTATATATATACATATATATATACACACACGAGTATGAATACATATATATACACGCACACACACGCATATATATATATATATATATGAAATACAACAGAGAAGTCATGTCTTAACTAAATATTGAGGAGTTTATAAGCTTTTGAGCTGTTATTAGTAAGACACAAATGTAATATATGTTCTTTTGACAACAATTTTATCTTTAAATAGATTGAGACATTGTTGACAACCAACGCCCTAAGTGTAACAACAACTTTTTTTACGAAAGAATATTAAATTGCCTCTCTCTCTCTCTCTCTCTCTCTCTCTCTCTCTCTCTCTCTGAAATAGTCACTAAGATGATTATGTCGTGAACATGGGCCTTTTTTTAAAAGAAGAAAAAATAGAAATATGCAACGAGTGAATTTACGATTGACTAAGTTAGAATTAATGCAATGACAAAAAAAATGAGGTAGAGTACCACCACCTGCTGCTGCTGCTGCTGCTGCTGCTGCTGCTGCTGCTGCTGCTCCTCCTCCTCCTCCTCCTCCTCCTCCTCCTCCTCCTCTTCATCATCATCATCATCATGATCTTCTCCTACGCCTATTGACGCAAAGGGTATTGGTTAGATTTTGCCAGTCGTCTCTATCTTGAGCTTTTAATTCAATATTTCTCCATTCATCCTCTTCTACTTCGTGCTGCATAATCCTTAGCCATGTAGGCCAGGGTCTTCCAACGCTTCTAGTGCCTTCTGGAGCCCAGCTGAACATTTGGTGAACTAATCTCTCTTGGGGAGTGCGAAAAGCATGCCCAAACCATCTCCATCTACCCCATACAATGATCTCATCTATATATGGCACTAGAGTAATCTCTTATAGTTTCATTTATAATCCTGTCCTGCCATTTTACTCCCAATATTTTTCTGAGGGCTTTGCTCTCAAATCTTCAAAATCTGTTATCATTTAAATAATAAAATAAAATAATATAAAAAAGTTAGAAATATCTTGCATAAACCAAAAAATGCATATACGATATAAAAAAAAATATTCCATGTTCTGTATACCAGCATGGTAGAATGAATACTAAAACTATATCACTTTTCAACTCTGAATATTTTGTTCCAAATGGGGGTGAGCGTTTCCAAAATTTCCAGACATATAGGATAACAATGGTGAAAGGCAATACTCTCTCTCTCTCTCTCTCTCTCTCTCTCTCTCTCTCTCTCTCTCTCTAATTGACATAGAAATTAACGGTTTATCCTTAAAAAAATAATAAACAGATAAATCCTCGGTAAAGATGATGTGCTCGGCTACTCATATTCAAATACGTTTGTAACAATAAGCTATTAGAGGCGAATATTATCTGTCTGTCGATTGATTGATTGATTGATTTAAAGTTTTCAGGCAGGTTGTCGAACCATTATGAAATAATATTAAGAGTTTTACAATGCTACAACCTACAAGATTTTTCACACAACTTCCACGAAACTCAAGACAATAAAATGAATGAACCGAACACAACTCGATGCCGTGGTCGAATATGTTTGTCAGACGATTCGGACGCAGTGGATGTTATCATCATTGTTCTTTCAATCCCAAATCTACATAAAGAAAAAAAATTACTTTTCAAAACCATTTAAAATATTCAAGATAATATTTCAACACTTTTTAGACAGTGGATTAGGTAATGTACGATTCGAAGATCGGGCGGTATTATGATATTTAATTTTTTTTCAATCCCAAAACTCCATATCGACAAAATTTACTTTTCAAAACCATATAAAATACCTGAGATATTATTTCTACACTTTTTAACAAAAGGATTAGGTAATATACGACCCGAAGATTGGGCGGTAATATGATATGCAATTTTACTTTTCAAAACCATATAAAATATCCAAGATAATATTTCAACACTTTTTAACCAATGGATTAGGTAATGTACGACCCGAAGATTGGGCGGCGATAATATATTATTCAATTTTACTTTTCAAATCCATATCAAATATCTTAGATGACATTTCAACACCTTTTAAACAGTGGATTAGGTAATGTACGATCCGAAGATTGGGCGGAATTATGATATTCAATTTTACTTTTCAAAACCATTTAAAATATCTGAGATAATATTTCAACACTTTAAACAATGGATTAGGTAATGTACGACTTGAAGATTGGGCGGTAATATAATTTTCAAGGTTAGCATCAAAGATTACGCGCGAGAAACAGTTGGCAAACTTGTCACAGTAACATCTCGGGGGTTGCAATGTAACGGAAGTTGAATGGTTAAAAAGCGAACAACAGACAAGGAACTGATGAGATACTTTTAGTCTTCTGGAAGCGTTTTTAACGTTATACCTTGCCGCCCGTTGAGATACTACCACTAGAGAGGTATTGGATCCTTTGACTGGCCAGACAGTAATGCATTGGATCCCTCTCTCTGGTCACGGCTTATTTTTTCTTTGCCTACACTTACACAGAATAGTTTGGCCTATTCTTTACATATTCTCGTCTTTCCTCATACATCTGACAACAATGAGATACTTAACACTTCTTCACCCAAGGGGTTAATTACTGTACTGCAATTTATTCAGTGTACTTTCCTCTTGGTAAGGGTAGATGAGACTCTTTAGCTGTGGTAAGCAGCTCTTCTAGGAGAAGGACACTCCAAAATTAAACCACTGTTCTCTAGTCTTGAGTAGTGCCATAGCCTCTGTACCATGGTCTTCCACTGTCTTGGGTTGGAGTTCTCTTGCTTGAGGGTACACTCAAGCACACTATTCTATCTTATTCTTTTTTTTCTTCCTCTTGTTTTTTTGAAATGGTGTGTTGGGCAGGCTTAATAGAAGGGCCATGGTTGCCTGGTGGTTTATCAAGAGGTTGTCTTTTCCTTTTTCTGATTATTTTTCTTCTCAAAAACCATCCTTACTGTCCTCCCTTTAGTTGAAGTGGCTATCCTGGAGGGTATTTAGCCTTGCATGGTGTATCGGCTCCTCCATGTTGACCAGTTTTTCCGACTTTTTACTATAGTCTATGGGTATCATCAATCACTTTGTTTATAATTCTGTACGTATTGTTTTTGTTATAATCCTTGTTAATCTAGTTTTTAAGTATGCTGTCTCTTTTTTATTTCTATTAATTCTTATGCTGTCTGGAGACATTGAGCAAAATCCGGGACCAGTACGTCCTAGATTTCGTCAATGTCGTCTTCTGTATTGCAATATTCGTGGTCTTCATGCAAATATCCAAGGCCTTACAGTTGCGTCCAGACAGTATGATATTCTTTTGTGCTCAGAAACTTTGGTTTCTAATATGAGGCACTCATCTGAGCTCCTTATAACTGGTTTTAAGAAGCCAATAATGTTGAAACGTGATGCCATCCCTAGGGCCAGGGGAATGGCGGTGTATATTAGGACCGAGTACCCTGCTTCTCATAAGTCCTGCTATCAATGTGGATGTCACGAGATTCAGGTAATAAAAGTTTGTGGCAGGCATAACAAATTTTATTTGTGTTCGATCTACCGGAATCCAGACATAGATGATTCTATCTTCGATTGTCTTCTTACCATTATGGCTAAGATACAAGAAGATGATAGAAAGGCTTCTTTTGTCTTTGTTGGTGATTTTAATGCTCACCATAAGGAGTGGTTAAGTTCTATCTCTCCTACCGATCGCCATGGCTTAAGAGCTTTAGACTGCCTCTGAATCAGGCTGTGAGCAAATCATAAATGAAGCTACTCACAGGTCTGGTAATTGCTTGGACCTCGTATACACTGACTCCCCTGGCGTTATAACTAGTAAGGTTGGTTCTCCAGTCGGGACATCTGATCATGCCTTGATTTCATTATTAGTGAAGACTGAGCAGCCTGTCCCTGATATATCATATTCTTGTAAAATTTATATGAAATCCCAAGCAGACTGGAATGGGATTTTACATGATCTTTTGTGCTTGAATTGGTCACAATTATATAATAGTGTAGATCCTGTTGTCCCTTTGAATGAGAATCTAGTCAACATAATTGATAGGCGTATCCCTTCTCGTGTGCTAAGGTACCGAGTGAAGGACAAACCGTGGTTCAATGATGATTGTAGACGTGCTTATTTGGAGAAACAGGAGGCCTATCACCTTTGGAAGGGTAACAGATCAGATTTGACCTGGAACAACTATACTCAGCTTCGAGCTTTTGCTCAGAGAGTTTATGCCTCAACTGAAAAGGAGTACAATTTAACCATAAAAGAAACACTTTCTGGTACAACTCAGGAACATAAATGGTGGTCTACCCTTAAATCTGCACTCTTTGGTGTAGATGTAACAGTTCCTCCTTTACTTAAACCAGATGGCTCAGTCACTCACTGTCCAAAGGAAAAGGCAACCCTTTTGGCTGATGTTTTTGACAGTAAACAGATTAATGAAAAACTTGAACTTCCTCATTCCTGTTTTCCTGAGGCTAAACTAACTAGTTTAGCTTTTCGATCTCGTGAGATTAAAGCTCTTTTGATGGACCTTGATGCTTATGGAGGTGTAGACCCAAATGGTATTTTTCCTTTGTTTTTTATAAAGACAGCAGATTTCTTAGCTCCAAAGTTATCTGTTATTTTGCGCAAGTTAGCAAGAAGAGGAGCTTTTAGCACTAGTTGGAGAATTGGTAATGTTACTCCTCTATGTAAATGTGTTTGTGGTAGCTCAAGTCCCACTGATTACCGCCCAATTTCCATAACACCCATATTATCTAAAGTTTTTGAACGTCTTCTGGCAAAACGTCTTAATAGGTTTGCTGAAGGTAATCATCTACTCCCTAGTTTGCAATTTTCGTAAAGGCTTTGGAGCATGTGATGCCCTTCTTACAATCTCCAATGCTGTACAGAAATCCCTTGATTGTGGTCGGGAAGTTCGTATGATTGGCCTTGATTTTAGTGCTGCCTTTGACCGTGTTAATCATGAGGCCCTTGTTTTCAAACTGAAACAGTTGGGAGTGGGTGGGTCGTTTCTTAGCATTATTATTGATTTTTTAAGTAATAGATCTCAAAGAGTTGTTGTTGATGGGCACCATAGTGATTATAGGAATGTGATATCCGGTGTTCCACAGGATAGTGTTCTTGGCCCATTACTTTTCATACTATATACACATGACATGTGGTTTGGCCTAGAAAACAAGCTTGTTGCATATGCAGATGATGCTACTCTCTTTGCATCAATTCCATCCCCTGAATGTAGATCTAGGGTTGGTGAATCCCTTAATAGAGATTTAGCTAGAATTAGTGCATGGTGCAAATTATGGGGTATGAAGTTGAATCCTAACAAAACTCAAAGTATGATTGTAAGTAGGTCAAGGACGGTGGCTCCTCAACATCCGGATCTCAGTATTGATAATGTTTCTTTAAATATGTATGACTCTTTCAAAATTTTAGGTGTGATTCTCGACAGTAAATTTACTTTTGAGAAACACATAAGGTCTGTGTCTTCTTCAATTGCACAAAAAATAGGCTTATTGAGAAAGTCTTTCAAGATTTTCGGTGATCAATCTATTCTGAAGAAGTGTTTTAATTCTTTCATTCTACCTTGTTTTGAGTATTGTTCTCCTGTCTGGTCTTCAGCTGCTGATTCTCATCTTAATTTGTTGGACAGAAACTTACGGTCTATTAAATTTCTTATTCCTGATCTAGATATTAATCTCTGGCACCGTCGTTCAATTAGTTCATTATGCATGTTGCATAAGATTTTTCATAACTCTGACCATCCTTTACATTCAGATCTCCCTGGACAATTCTATCCTGTTCGTAATACTAGGCAGGCAGTTAATTCTAATAGCCAGGCCTTCTCCATCACGAGGCTCAATACTACGCAGTACTCTAGAAGTTTTATTCCAGCTGTTACCAAGATGTGGAATGATCTTCCTAATCGGGTGGTTGAATCAGTAGAACTTCAAAAGTTCAAAGTTGGAGCAAATGCTTTTTTGTTGACCAGGCGGACATGAGTCTTTTATAGTTTATTTATGACATATCTGTTTTTGATGTTGTTAATAGTTTATATATGACATGTCTGTTTTGACGTTGTTACTGTTTT
Organism: Palaemon carinicauda; assembly: GCF_036898095.1. Classification (NCBI taxonomy): domain Eukaryota; kingdom Metazoa; phylum Arthropoda; class Malacostraca; order Decapoda; family Palaemonidae; genus Palaemon; species Palaemon carinicauda. The sequence continues at coordinate 4,911,094 of NC_090755.1, forward strand.
TAGAATGATTTATTGTTAATTTGTTCTCTTCATTTATTTATTTCCTTATTTCCTTTCCTCACTGGGCTATTTTTCCCTGTTGGAGCCCCTGGGCTTATAGCATCTTGCTTTTCCAACTAGGGTTGTAGCTTGGATAGTAATAATAATAATAATAATAATAATAATAATAATAATAATAATAATAATAATAATAACAAACTCCAACGGATAGGGAAGAAATGACAACGGTCAATTAACGGTTCAAGAACGTACAACCGTTGGAGTGCCGGAGAAGTTACAGACACAAAGGATTAATACTGTCGGACCATGATCTTCCACTGTTTTGGGGTAGAGTTATCATGCATGAGGATAAAACCAGGCACACTATTCTATCTTATTTCATAATTTACATATGAAAGATTTATTTCAATATTGATAATAATCTTAAAATATCTAATTTTAATTGTTCATTAATTCTCTTGTAGTTTATTAATTTCCTAACTTCCTTTCCCCACTCGGCAATTTTACCATGTTGGGTACCTTGGGCTTAAAGCATCCTGTTTTTCTAACTAGGGTTATAGCTTTGGTAGTAATAACAACAACAACAACAACGATAATAATAATAATAATAATAATAATAATAATAATAATAATAATAATAATAATAATAATAATAAGTTATAATAATTATAATAATAATTAATATCATTATGTAGAATAGAAATACTAATATTAATTATTATTGATATTATTACATAATTATAATAATCATTATTACTATATATATATATATATATATATGTATATATATTATTTTATAATAATAATAATAATAATAATAATAATAATAATAATAATAATAATAATAATAATAATAATAATAACAACCGCAGACTAAATGGACACTAACGGAGTGATATTTTGGTCTCAGTCCGTAATTGGAATCCGGTGTTGAAATGTAAGAAGAGGACATTAAAGATTTGCACGATTTAACAATTCTACCGTCAAATGTCTCATATATATATATATATATATATATATACTTTGAGTGATACTCCCTTAGGTCTTTAAACATGAAAAACACAACTAAATGCGCAAAATTAATATATATATATATATATATATATATACTTTGAGTGATACTCCCTTAGGTCTTTAAACATGAAAAACACAACTAAATGCGCAAAATTAATATATATATATATATATATATATCATTAGCAATAAAAACAAAGGCCTGCCATCTTATTTACACTATGGGGTTACATTATCGCCAAAAAGTGTCAAGACTGAAACGAAGGACGACTTGAGAGACCCCAAACCGGTCATTAGATTTCAACGCCGACACTCAATAGGACGGTTTGAGGTGACGCTTAACCACTACACCACGAAAAACGATATATGTTTCTACTTTAAGAGTATTTTCTTGGAGAGTGGATACATTAATCGGAGAATTATCGTTTAGCATAATGATTTATTGTGTGTGTGTGTATATATATATATATATATATATATACACACACAGTGGAACCTCTACATACGAAAGTATCTACGTCCGATGTAAAATTCAAGCAAATTTTTGACTCTACACCCGAATTTTATTTCGACACACGAAGTAAGCAATTTTCGTCGTACCGGTTGTATCCAAATTTTTCGACAGGCGAAGTACAATTCGAACACGTTCAGACTCTACACCCGAAGTAAACAATACTCGTACGCGTAGTCGGTGCTCATAGCGCCTGAAGTGTTTTTTATTTCCACCGATAGAAGGCAGCACATCGACCTCGGAGGGACGCTCAATTAGCGGGGCTTGGGTCAGTCCTCTGTTCTCGTCGGCTTCTTGCGGTTGTGCTCTGTGCGTTCCGCTATTACCTCTGTTTTAATCGTGATTTTTTACGTGCATCCTTTAACGGTAATTTACGTAAAGTATGGGTCCTAAAAGGCTTAGTTTTGCCAGTGGTAGTGGTAGTGGTGAGAAAAGGAAGAAGGAAATGCTTTCTTTAGAAATTAAGCAGGAAATTATTGAAAAACATGAGCGTGGCGTCCGCGTGAGTGAACTTGCTAAACAGTATGGCCGTAATATGTCGACGATCTCGACAATCCTTAAACAGAAGGAAGCTATTAAAGCAGTGAAACCTTCTAAGGGGATCACCATAATTACCAAACGCCGTACCCCTATCATAGAAGAGATGGAACGACTTCTACTAGTGTGGATTAAGGACAGAGAGATCGTTGGCGACACCATCACCGAGACCGTCATCTGCGAGAAGGCGCACGCCATCTTTACAGACTTGAAGGAGGAGAGCTCTGGGGGTGATGCTGGGAAGAGTTCAACCGAGCCTTCCTCAGATGATTTCAAGGCATCTCGTGGCTGGTTCGAGAAATTTAAGAAACGGTCCGGGATTCATTCAGTTGTTCGCCACGGAGAGGCTGCTAGTGGGGACACAAAGGCTGCAGCTGACTTTGTCAAGAACTTCTACCTGTACCAAGAGCAAAGTAGCCACTGAATAATTACAGTGCAGTAGTTAACCCCTAAGTTAAGAAGAACATTTAGTAGTAGTAGAAAAACAATATATATGTTAATTTAGCTCCAAGAAGCAAAGAAGCACAGGTCATGTGAACAGATCTATATAGACAAAAAGTTATAATATTGGAATTGCACACAAAACATTATTTGGAAAATTTAAAACAGGAGTTAATGATATTTACAACTTGTTGACCAACCTATAAATGTACAAGTACAGAAGCATTTCTATCTTTCACTACTTCTTTTAAACCTCATGGAATTGTAAAGCTTGAGGAGAGAGAGAGAGAGAGAGAGAGAGAGAGAGAGAGAGAGAGAGAGAGAACATACTTATCGCTGTGGTGAAGCATAGAAGAAATATCACGAAAAAAATAATTAAAGAGAGAGAGAGAGAGAGAGAGAGAGAGAGAGAGAGAGAGAGAGATGCTGCTCTCACGTCATTGCCAGCTTTCCTATAAACTTTTTTTTTTTATTTGCCGAGTTCATGCAAATATATTTGATCTGAAACTCAATCAGCAGAGACACGAAGTTCTTTTTCGTGTAATCTTGTTTTATGACTGGAAAAGTCGGCCAAGATATTCACCTTTTTTATTTTCTATTAAAAAAATCTTTGCATAATCAGTTTACATTTTATAAAGAAACACGTTTTGAACTATAATAAAAAAGAAATAACAGACTCAATACTAATAGTGAATATATGAATAAACAATTCCTTGGTCACGATACAAATAAAAATCAGATTTTATATAAATGGTGATTATATCTAATGAATTCCTTCGTCCTCATATAAATAACATAATGTTCCTATTTATATTAATGGTGATAACAAAAACAAAAAGTGAATATTCATAGATCCTTACACAGATAAATAAACTTTGTTATTAATGTTGTATTTTCCCTATTGGAGCCCTTGGGCTTATAGCATCTTGCTTTTCCAATCATTATTATTAGCAAGTAATAATAATAATAATAATAATAATAATAATAATAATAATAATAATAATAATAATAATAATAATAATAATAATAAAGATAAAAGCAATTCCATTGTGCTTATATACATAAACATCAAACATTAATGTGAATGGTGATTACAAAAAAAAAAAAAAAGTCATGATATAAAATATTAAATGAACGTCAATTTTTATCAATGGTAATTATACAAAGTAACTATTCCCGGATCCAAACATAAAGAGACACCAAACCCTTAATTAATGATAAAATCAAATGAAGGAAAAACATTGGACTCCAAAGAAAAACTCCTGGCTTGTGTATACGAGGAGCAGACTGCCTCATTTGCATTCCGTCAGGCAGGAAAAGAACAAATCCGTAAACTCGGCAGAGCGAGGAATTGGTGGGACGTGCTTGGGACGAGAACAAATCTGATCGAGAGTGGAAGCAATGTGAGGGTTAACGTTTCAGGAATTGGATCTTTTTATTGAGGCAGGAGTCAAGTGAATATGGATTAAGGATTCATCTTTCAATCTCTTAATGAGAGAGAGAGAGAGAGAGAGAGGAGAGAGAGAGAGAGAGAGAGAGAGAGAGAGAGAGAGAGAGAGAGAGAGAGAGTTCAAACTTGCTGCGAATTTTTTTTTATGGAGAGAGAGAGAGAGAGAGAGAGAGAGAGAGAGAGAGAGAGAGAGAGAGAGAGAGAGAGAGAGGCCTCAAAAGTTCAAACTTGCTGCGAATGTTTTTTTATGGAGAGAGAGAGAGAGAGAGAGAGAGAGAGAGAGAGAGAGAGAGAGAGAGAGAGAGAGAGAGAGAGAGAGAGAAAACTTATGTATACATACTGAAAGGGGTGAATGTATTTCATTGGGACAGACATAAACTTTCTTATTATTCATCAAATCGATTTTCCTCAATGATGAAAATGTTATCTAGCCTCTTCCACTAAAACTGCCCCTCCCCCCCCCCCCCCTCCCTTAGGTAAGTAAATATGGATACGGCATCAAGGTTAGGTTAGGTAGGGAACCTTAGGTTAGGTGGCCTTTTTGTGTTTATTTCCCTTCTCAAATGTGTTTTTTCAGTCAAAAGTTTTGGAATTCTACACCCAGCCTGTCTCAAACAACCTCAAAGGTTCCATCCTGAGATATAAGAAATTGATTGATTTGAAGTTTTCTGGCATCCTGACATTGAAGGTCCTTGACGCCGATATCATTTGTTATAAATAAACAATTAAATAATATTCAATTAAAACCATAAATGTAAAGATGTCTTTATAAAATTTAAACAGCTTTCACAAGACCTGCTTCTGAGGTAAATCTAAAAATACCGCTAGCGTAGTGCATCACATCCTGCCCAAGAATCTTGGCAAGGATGAAAAAGAGCTATATATTTCAAGCTCATATCATGTCAAATAAAATGCTTTCTGGTCCTAATGATAATGTAATCTTAAGGGAACTAAATAATATTGTCAAATTTTCTGCTCTGCATCAAAATAAAAGTAAATTTTAAGATCCCTAGGCAGGCTGACATTTTCTATTTTCAATACCTTTAAAAAAATCTACTTTCAGGTTTTATGATTTTTTTTTTTTTACATTTTATATACCTACGATTTTTGTGCCTTTTTACCAAAGCAATTTTTTTTCTGAATTGTTGTTGGTACTAAATGAAGCAGATAAATTATCATTCAGTTAAAGATTAAGAAATGTGTTCTTTGCTCTTCTTTGCATTTCTGATATGAAACATGTTACATATATTCTTCCCTGATAAAAAATTCAGGATGACTAGACAGATGAAGAGATATTTCTTTATTTCTAATTCGTCATATAATTTATTTTAATCAATCAATCTTCAAAAATTCTTCTCTTACTGATGAATCGAAAAAAAACATAAAACTAGAGGGGCACTCAGTAGAGATCATACCTCCGCCACAGCAGCTTATTTCTCGGGGTTAGGGTTGGTTCGGTCGACCTTTTGCTTGACCTTGACCTAGGACTTTCAAAATTGAATGGCTTCCCCGTATCAACATAACACTTAATCCTCCTGAAAGTTTTACTACGCTATGAGTAGGATGTTGTTCACCAACAAACGAACATACATCGGGCGAAAACATAACCTCCTCTCCAAATTCGTTGGCGGAAGGAATGATCTTAGACCTAAGAAATGTGGAGTCAGGTGCATACAGGCCGTTTATAGAGGACGGCTATTATATTAGGAGGAAAAAAAAAATCTATATATGGGAGATGAATCAATCCCACTGTTAAATAGTTTTAACATTATAATGCAAATTGTAACTAATTGAAGTACAAGATGTGAAACGTTTTCTCTACATGCAATGCATGTGTTCTCTCATTTGCTCCTTATCACAGACTCCCTCCAGTTCTGTGCAGCAGAAAACTTTGCTCATAATTCTACATTGTACTTGCTTTCCCCTTCAGCAGCTTCCAACTAAGACCTCTCCAGTAGCTCCTCCTCACCCATTCTTACTACATGTCCATACCAATCCTTGTTTTGCCGTATCATCTTCTGTCACTTCTAGTCTTGTTTCAATTGGTATCCTAAAAACTAATAGCGTTTCTGAGGCAGTTCGACCTTATCTTTTCCTTATCTTTTCCCATCCAATCACCTAAACCTTTTTGAAGAAAAATCTAACTGGTTCTGTTATCTTTCAGGTTAGGATGTGTTCTGGCCAACGGATTAAGGGACGGCACCCGGATAAAATTCTTTCCACACAGTGCCGCTCTGAAGGACACCACCCCCATGGCATCGTCTACACAAGTATCAGCAGAGGCAGCCATCTTTGTTGCAGTGAGTAAATCGAATCGAGTTTAAATCAACACATAAAGAATAAAAGGAAATTCAATGTAAAGTCATAGAAGCTAAGATGTCTTTATAAAAGTCAAATAGCTTTCAGAGGATCTGCTTCTGAAATAGATCCAAAAATACAGCTAGCAGAGTACAACCCATTCTTCCCAAGAAAGATAAATCTGTTCTCACAGTTCCATGACTATTAAAAACTAGTTTTCATTAAACAATATGATATTAAGTGATTTGTTTAGTGCTTGAAATAAACAATTCTTTGATATCACGCACTTCACTTCGCATTGCAAAGAAACTGTCAGCAACATAAATTATATCATTGACGTTTGTTCTAGATTCTAAACAATTTACTTCAAAATTTTCCAACCAAAAATATATACAGTTGACGAATTCACTTTCATCAATCAAAGCGGATAAAATGATAAACATGTCCTTTTAATCTTAATTTAGACAAATTTCATGATGATGTTACACATATCCTTAATATTACTTCTAAAAGGAATACCAAATATTCATCAAACTTTCCTTTAGAGTCACAATTTTATTTTCTTGTAAATTTGGGTCTTTCACCAGAATTGAGAGACAAAACACGAAAACGACATACGAGACTTAATCAAAACTATGCCCTAATTTTTTTCCATGAACTTCCTTGGTACATCCTCTTAACGTGTGAACTTTATCGGTGCAAAAGTTACGAAATTTACAACCATTTGTCTCTGCTGTCTTGATCAGATATTTTTGCACTTTTATACAAATGAAACTGGTTTTGTATAATTTTCCTAGATTAGGCAATTCATAAGCGCACGCGCGCGCACACACACACACACACACAAACACACATACATATATATAAACACACACATATATATATATAAATTATATAAATATATATATATATATATATATATATATATATATATATATATATATGTGTGTGCATGTGCCCATATACATATAATTTTATATAAGTATATATATACACACACATATATATATATATATATATATATATATATATATATATATATATATATATATATATATGTATGTGTATATATATACATACACATACATACATACTCTATATGTATGTATATATATACATACAGAGTATGTATATATATACATATATATATATATATATATATATATATATGAAATGTGTATAAGTATAGATATCCATATTTATGCGTTTCTATATGAACATATAAATACATACATACATATACATATACGTATATACATGCATACAGATATATGTATTCATTCATACATGCATACATGCATAATTAACGCATTTTCCCAATCTTTCAAAGGTGATCGTTGTATTCTACGCCGCCATCATCGTCATCCTACTCGGCACGAACATGCGTCGCCCGACTTCCTCAACTCGCCACCGAAGATCCCGTCGCTCCAGATCCAGATCCAAGTCCCGACCTGGCCACCAGGTGGTCCTCGACCCTCGTGACGGCTCAGTCTCGACGCAGCAGACGCCCAAGAAGAAGAGAGACTCCTCAGTGCCTCCACTCCCAGGGGCTCACAATGTCTAAGTCTGCCCTAGACGCCTCCAACGATAAAGGCATATTTGGGAAGTAGAGGCTTTTGTTTCAACTGTGTTCGGGGTTTATTTACTGGACGGGGCTACATGAATCCTTTGAGGACACCTTCGCTCCGAAATTCATCTTTGGGAGCTTAGAAATGGCAAAAGAACCCCTCGAGGACACATTCTCTCCGAAATTCGTCTCGGACAAGCTTATTATTGGTGCAAAATTAAAGACACTGTTTCTGCTGTGTTCTGGTTTTTATATAATGAACAGGGTCATTAGGAATCCTTTGCGGACCATTTCGCTAAGAAATTTGTCTTGGACCAGCTTAGGAACCTTGCAGAAGTAGACACACTGCTTTTGCTGTGTTTCGTTTTTATTTAGTGGACAGAGTCAATAGGATTCCTTTGAGGACCATTTCACTCCGAAATTCGTCTCGGACCACCTTAGAACAGGCAACAGGAATCCCTTGAGGACAATTTCGATCCTAAATTCGTCTTGGACCAGCTTAGGAGTGTTGCAAAAGTAGAGACACTGTTTCTGCAGTGTTCGGGTTTCTTATTTATTAGAAAGGGACAACAGGAATCCTTTGAGGGCTATTTTGCTCCAAAATTAATTTCGAACCAGCTTCGGAATGTTTGGTCTTTTATTTAATGAAGGGGGCCGCTAGGAATTCTTTGAGGACCTTTTTGCTACAAAATTCGTTTCGGACCAGCTTAGAACTGATGGTGAAGTAGTGACTGTTTATTTTAGCTGTGTTCCGGTTTTAATCACTGGACGGGGGTACCACGAATCCTTTGAGTACCCATTCACTTCCAGAATTCGTCTCTAATCAGTTTGAAACTACTGATAAAAAATTTTCCTACTCACCTAGTCAGTCAATACAACCAGGAAATAATTCTGGCTATTTCCTTCTATGCCATCTGAAATACCATTCACAAAATAAAAAAGAAAAAACTCAAAGCGATTAAAATATGTTTGCATATCCATTGTACTTATATGTACATAACATATCCCGGAATAGTTTCTATGTATATACAATACATATTTTTCTTACTCTAACAAGAATTCCCCATCTGAAATGAGTCTATAAGTTTACAAGCAACTCTGTACTTCTATAATGCCAAAGTCTGTACCATATATCTCTATCGACGCGATTGGAGTAACTTACAAGCGGATTCATTATTTTTCCAGATCTGATGAAGACTAGCAGTCATATACAGTTATTACCAAATAATGATTATACACTACACCATCTATACACAAGAAAACAATATGTATATAGATATATGCTCCATGCCTAAGGCCATAAATGACAACTGGTACTTAACTTTATTGTATAGACTAGAGGACACCCTCAGTAGGGCTCCTATTAATTAACCAACGGTCACAGTTAAACTGTTGTCGCCATACAGCAAAGAAAGCATTCTGTCTCCCTTAATGCTGACACTACTAAATTTGTGGAAATCGCCCCCACGATGGAAAGATAAGTTTACTCATTTCCGAAAGTCATGATACTTTTCGAAAGGTTGATGCAATCACTGTACAAAATCGAAAGTTCATATATATAAACAAAACACCACTAAACAACATAATTGTCAAAATAAATTGTCAATCATCTAATGCTTTTTTTTATCAACATCTAATTTCACTGAGAAAATACCTTCATAGCACTGGCAAATTACATGAAATCCAAAATCACAACTAAGAAAACATTCCTTCCTTACAACCCAAAAACAATAACACCCTTACAACCCCTAATCTAACTAGCAAATTCCTAGCCCTACCAGAGCGCCTTTCTAGAAAACCCTCAAATTTTAAATATCCTCTGAAAATATACCACTTGATAATGCTACTGCTGTGGACGTCCCACAGCAGGTGGGTAGGTGTCTTTTATGTAACCCATCACTAGTCCCTCTGGGATGACTTTGACATATCTCTAGCAATAGGAAGTTTTATGTGGAGACTGTTTAGTTCTGTGGATGGTGCAGTGTTTGAATCCCGTGATGTAGAGGTTGGCTCTTTTATAAATGTGTGTGGAGTCTTTGAAAAATCTTCAATTTGCGATTTCATGAGGGTTATTTCTTGTCTTTAGATTTTTTTTTCTAACTGAATTACTTTGCTCCTATAAGATAGATAACATTTTTAATAATAGGTTATGTCACCAAGTAATTCACTCTCGTTGGGCACAGGTGAGAATATCACAGATGGAAATTGATTGAAGAGACAATATATTTCACTTTATGAATGTAACAATTTTTTTTTCTCGTTTTGCATTGCAATCCAAAATAACGCATTTAAAATAAATGTACAATCATCTGCGCTCAAACTAAAATCAGTAATGTTAATTACAATTATTTCCTTCATATATTTGGGCGTTTGCATTAACTATGAATCCATAAACAAAGTATGCATCGGTTTTCTTATATTCATTCGCACACTCCACTCCTAAATGTGTCATTTTATTATATTAATAAGAAATTAGCCACGTCTGTGTAAGATTATTAAAAACCTATCTACCTTCTGTTTTGAGGAAAATCAGGATAGAGCAATGGAAAAAAAGTTAAATGCATTTGCAATGGCCATTATAATTGCTACAACCATATAAAATCATATACAACTGTTACATAGTTGTTTGTGAGCAGTGAACGTTAATTAATTTAAGAATAAACACCAAATGAGTATTTAAAAGGGAGGAATCCAGTTCTGATTGATTGACTGATTGATTTGAAGTTTTATGGCTGAATCGTGTCAGGGAAGATGTAGAGTACAGCTGGAGTAGGGAATACCTGACACATCCTTTCTGCGAGACGAGTAACCAAGCAGATAAGCGTAAGGAGAGATGTCATCAGTCGCACAGGAACTCTCAGCTCAGTAATGGTGTGACCAGGTGCACTTCCTCAAGACGAGGTGTGCAAGGAACTCCTGTGTCCAACTGTACATGCCAGGGAATTTTAGGTGGTGCTGTACAGCCAGTGACTTCCCAAGTCTCACTCAGGTTTTTAGGGACTGCCATTGTGAGGTAAAAGGAGTTAGGAAAGTGTTTAAAAGAGCTACCTTTCTTACCCAGGTTTTACATGGGTGGAGAAAGGATGGCACGAAAGCACACTCTTGGGTCACGTTCGGCCTCTTTGGAAATCTGCGCACGTGCAATGGCCTATCCATTTCCGCTGCTGCTCATTGGTCACTTGTAAATGAACCTTCAAATAAATAAGTCGAGCTTAAACTTTTCATTCACTAACGAGAATGGAAATTGAAAATGACAGGAATATGGAACAAATTGAATATTAACCACGGCTCCAAAATGGACACCGTCTCCAAAACAGAATACAGCTCCAGAATGGACCCTGGCTCCAAAATGGATTCGGGCTCCTAAATGGACTGAAGTAAATATTCTGGTGAAATTCCAAACTCAATATCATATATTTATTGAATGTGATATAATTTCAAAGGACCAAATTTGGAAGAATACACACTAAACATATTCTGGTTTCTATGGATATATTAAAGTAGTCTAAAAAAGGTGAATATTAAACAAGAGTGATTTGATTTTGGTGTTTAAGAAATCAGAAAACATTAATTTCCAAAAATATCCAAAGTAAAAATGAGAAAAGAGAACCGACTCGAACGATGAGTCAGGAGATTTACTGTATTGACAATTAACAATATGAATAATTATGAATAATATACACGAGAATTATGTGTTATATAACGCCCAGTGTTAGTCCTATACTCTTACATAGATAACGATAGATATTAGGATGTTTTCTAACTGGTGAGGATAGAAGTTCTGTATTCAAGATTACTCTGTTATGTCAGGGTGATACTCTGATTGTAGCATTTATGTATGTCAATACTGTATAGCACTACTTTGTCAATAAAATGTAAATGAAAACATTCTTTTATTCTGTTGGCCTTGATCTTAACAAATCATGGTTTTTTTTCGAAAGAATACAATACTTATAAAACCATGAAATACAATATTTATAAAACCATGAAATACAATATTTATAAAACCATGAAACTATAAAAGGGGAGAGAGAGAGAGAGAGAGAGAGAGAGAGAGAGAGAGAGAGAGAGAGAGAGAGAGAGAGAGAGTGAGAGAGAGAGAGAGATTTTAGTGTTTATAAGTGCATCAGATAAGTAGATCAGATATTTTTGGAGGTGGTTACTGGAATAATGAAAATGGAAGGAGGAAAGGAATACATTAAGGAGATTAGTTGATAGATGGATGAAAGTGGTATTAGAAATGAAGGACACGTATCCAGGGAGTGGGTCAGTGTGGGGAAAATGTAGACACTATCGAATGGCTGGTGTGAAAGTTTTCTGCAGAGAGATTGATTGATTGATTTGAGATTGTCTGGCATCGTGACATCTAATGTCATTGACGCCGACATCATTTATTATAAATAAAGAATAAAAGAATATTCAATTAAAACCATAAAAGCAAAGATGTCATTTTAAAAGTTAAATAGCTTTCAGAAGACCTGCTTCTGAAGTAAAGCTAAAAACACTGCTAGCATGGTAAGACACGTCATGTCCAAGAATCTTGGCAAGGATGAACCTGCCATTCTTATCTCGAACCTCAGATAGATATCTATTTTCGACTCAGCACTTAAAGTGCGATTGTGGCAGCTACTGATGTCCGAATCCATGACATTATGCTTATCAGCAAAAAGGTGTGGTGTGTGTATGCATGGGTGTATGCTTGCAATCATAGGGTGACTGACACATGCTGGCCCATTTTTCTGGTGCGTACATACGACCAGGAACTGTCCTTCTAGCAAACACAGTTACCAGACCTTGATGGGTGGCAGGAATGAGCACTGGTGACGTCAGAAACATAAACGCCACAGGCATAGAACTGGCAAGAAACGTTCTTACCAGATCTAGCTTAGTCCCATGGTATCTTTACTCATTCACGGTAAAAGACTGGCGGGTAAAGTAGGAATCCTTTGTCTATCCACAGGTACATAACTCAGTCGAGCTTTGGGTTCAGAAGTAAGACTGTTCCAGTCCAGTATAGTCCAATAACATTGACATGGTGAGCAGCAAGACTAAAATTAGAATAAAAGACAACAGCATCGAAACATAAAAGCTATGATATAGAAGAACTGCAAGTGAACTCAAGAAACGATTTCACATGAACTGGAAGATGGCTATGAATCAGACAGAAATTAAAGTACACGAAAATGGACCCCGACGCCTTTTACATTTCTCTATAAATGAAGTAACCCTTTATAACTATGCAATTTACAATTTATGTGGAAATCCAAAAATCAATGGCCAGATGCCATACTATACACAAGTTACTCCTTGAATTATTGCCAGCTAATGTCGTCGTTCATTGCCCGAATATTCTAACACTCGAACGGGGCAGAGAGAGTTGTTTGTCCGTCGCTTTCACAGTACTGACGTCATTTGTCCTCATTGCCTCTCCTCGTTGTTCTAGTAACACTGTTTCTCCAACGGGCACTGGCTGATCATATAAACACACGCGTGCAGATTGCCCAGAGCTTTTGTTCTGAACGGGGGCTCTTACACCAGCGGTTATAGCCCCAAATTCCCTCTCGTGTGGACATACCCTTAGATACGAATAGATCTGACTCGCAATGCGAAAAAAAATCAATAACAAATGCCATTATTTTGATAATAAAATGTCCCATTTCGCATTCTTTTGTTTGGGAGTTTTAGCCCCACTCAAGCCCTGTGAATTATGAAGGGGGAGGGGGATTGGTGGAGCCTAAAGTCTACCTGCTGAATCCTCAGCCGCCATTACTGGGATCTCCTTGGTTTTAGCTTGGGTGGAGAGGGGCTTCGGCACTGACATAATATATATTGGAACATTGTCCTTACTTTTGCCTCTATTACTTATGAGTGACCTTTCGACCTCTAAACAACAACTGACATCCAATTAATAAATATAATGGCTCAATTAATATGAACGTAAAAACTATCTATATTTTCATAGGAAACTTTAAAAAGAAAATACATTCGGTTTTGAAATTTAAATTTCCCATTACTAGCTGAAATAGTTTTCGAATTTTCAATTAAAACGACTCTGAAGAGCTGTACGAGACTCAATTGGCTCATTCCATCTACATTCAGAGATTCAACCTAACTTTTTACGTTCAACAATATATTTTTTTTACTTCGATTTCTGCATAGTATTGTAAGGTAACAACAATATAGATAAGCGCATAAACTGTAGGTATCTCAATAGATTCCTCTTATCAACATCGTTATCGTTAGTGATTATTATCATTATTATTATTATTATTATTATTATTATTATTATTATTATTATTATTATTATTATTATTATTATTATTATTATTATTATTATTATTACTATTATTATTACTATTATTATTATTATCATTCAAAATCCTTTAAACTGGAAAAAGACTGAAAGGACATGGAGTTGAAAATCATTGCTTTACAGAAAGAGTAAATAACAAGATCTATAACTGGTACTCGATAGAGCGCATACCTTCGCCTATACCATGCAGTGTATCACAAGATAGGCAAATGAATTATGCAAATCAGATGAAAATTGACCACGATACAGCAAAAAGACGTTTTTGACGTTTCCGTGAACTTGGCCTTGACTTTAGACCCAATCACTCCGAAAATCAAGTCAAATCGTCCTTGGATCACGGCTAATCATCCCACCAAATTTCATGAGACTCGGTTGAATAGTTTTTGAGTTATGCGAATCACAAACACACAGACAAACATACAAACTAATCCACGCGGATCAAAACAAAACCTTCGTAACGAAGTTGGCGAAGGTAAAAATGATAGAAAATAGGTACACTTTATGCAGGTAACTTCAAAGAATTTTTTATCGTTCCTATCAGTAATAATATAACAAGTTTTCATTATTTTTTTTCTATCAAACAAGGAAAATTTCCTTTTACACGAGGCCCATTATATTTTTCTAGTGCACAGCATGTATTCGGCATTCCTTAACTTGTGAATAATCAGAATAAAATGGGATTCTTGAATTTACCAAATCCATATAAACGACTTCCTCGCTATAACACTCAAGTTTGGACGTCGTGAGATCATGGTATGGCAATGAAACAATCTCCAATAGTTTTGTAGATTTAAGAACAAAGCCCTCAGAAAGATACTGGGAGTCAAATGGCAGGACAGGATTAGAAATGAAACTGTAAGAGAGATTACTTGAGTGCCATATATAGATGAGATCATGGCAAGGGGTAGATGGATATGATTTGGGCATGCTCCTCCCATTCCTCAAGAAAGATTAGCTCACCAAACGTCTATCTGGGCTCCACAAGGAACTAAAAGAGTTAGAAGACCCAGGCTGAGGACTAGGAAGTGCGAAGTAGGATATGATGAATGGAGAAGTATTGAATTAAAAGCTCAAGATAGAGACGACTGGTGAAATCCAAACGAGGCCCTTTGCGTCAATAGGCGTAGGGGGGAGATGATGATGATGATGATGATGAACAAAATCTTGAATGCGAGAATATCTGGGAAACTTATTTGAATGATAATTTGAGATTCGGTTCTCATTAAGACACGAATCTCCTAATAACATCCATGAATATTTTATTTCGATACTAAAACGTCCTTTCCATCTATAACGAGCAGTATGTCGAAATATTTTTTTTTTCTGTCTCCCGGCCTTCCGCAGTCTTGGGTTTGCTTCGCTTCGCTTGAGGGTAAACTCAAGCACGCTTCTTTTCTTGTCATATCCTGGTTTTTTAAAGAGCTGTGCTTGACACATTAATCTCAGAGCTAAACTTGGAGAGTGGATTACCAGGAAAATGTCTTTCCTTCGGCTCAACTTTTTTTTTTTTCATGGCTTGCTTTTGTTTCATTCAGAATATAAAACTAATAATGCTGTCCTCATCTGGTTCATGAGCCAATTCTTGAAGGCATAATTTTTTTATCCACCGTGACACCTCGTTCTGCTCACACACACAAAACTTTATAATTAATATTTTGTGATTTTGAGATTCTAGGATTTTGGTAATAAGTTTATATCCCAAATCTTACTCCTTTTTCTGGAGTAGCTACATTTCATGTTTTAAGTTTCTGTTGGCAACATTGGATCAAATCATTATGATTATGTTTTTATGTTGAACGGGCTGACATACTGTAAGTCTCTATTCGTGGTTTACATATGACAGATCTATTTTAACGTTTCTACTGATATCAAAATACTTTATATCAATTATTAATTACTTCTCATGTCATTTATTTATTTCCTTATTTCCATTCCTCCCTCGGTTATTTTTCCCTGTTGGAGGCCTTGGGCTTATAGGATCCTGCCTTCCCAACTATGGCTGTAGCTTAGCAAATAATAATAATAATAATAATAATAATAATAATAATAATAATAATAATAATAATAATAATAATAATAGGATTGTAGCTTAGCTAGTAGTAGTAGTAGTAGTAGTAGTAGTAGTAGTAGTAGTAGTAGTAGTAGTAGTAGTAGTAGTAATAATAATAATATTTCGTCAAAAAAAAAAAAAAAATCGAAAAGGGGACCTAAATTATCAGACCTGCGATATTACGGCTCTAAGTCCGATCTTCTATTTTCTTTACGACAGTATCTCTAATGAAGTGAAGTCTAGGTGATTCCTTCATTGCAGCCATTACCTGGCCCTCCCTTGTCCTAGCTTGGGTGGAGAGGAGTCTTGGGCGCAGATCATATGATACATGTTCAGTCTCTAGGACATTATTCTGCTTGCTAGGACAGTATCACAGTCCCTTGAGTCAGCAATTCATGAGCGGCCTTTAAACCTTTAATAGAAAAATCATATTCTTGAACTACAGAAAA
>NC_090755.1:4932723-4935223 GCF_036898095.1 Palaemon carinicauda
ACGTTAATGCAATTGGCGTGATTTGCATTCAGCACGCAATGCAGACGGCTGAATGCTGATGACTATATTAGCTTGTTGTAGACTAACAAGCAAATTGGCGAAATTTGGGGATGAATGCAGTTCGTTGGGACAGGCCTAAATTCCTTATTACTTGGCAAATCAATTTTATTAAAATTTTATATATTTATTTATTTGTTGTTTATTTGGGTTTGAAATACGATAATATGAAGTTTTAACTGTGGTTTTACTTCTGTATTATCATTGTCATTATCATTATTATCAGGATCATCATCGTTATTAATATTACCAATATTTATTATTATTATTATTATTATTATTATTATCATTATTATCATTATTATTATCTAAGCTACAACCCTAGTTGAAAAAGCTGAATGCTTTATGTCCAAATATCCCAACAGGGAAAAATAGCCCAGTGAGGAAAGGAAATAAGGAAATAAACTATATGAACAGTAATAAAAAGTTAAAATCAAATATTTTATAAACAGTAACAACATTAAAACAATAGAATATTTTAAGCTTTTGTTCATTTATGTAAATTAAAGATAATGTGAGCATTCTAGCAAGACTAACAGCTTATGTTGACGCCTTATTATGTCAATTGATGATTGAATTTTAATTTGAATACGATAATATGAAGACAGTTTTACGATTTAAGAAATTGTCACTTAAGTCTTCAGGTAAGCTAAGGATATGGCAGACTAAGGGGGGGGGGGTCACTGAAGGGCGTTGCCGCATCCTCCAGGGAGGTAAGTAGGAAAGGATATGGCTCGTAGGTTAAGTTAAGTGGTTAACCTTAGGTTAGGTTATGCTCTTATGATGGTTTCCATTTTAAAATGTATGTTTTCCGTAATAATTTTAGAAATTTTACACTCTGTTTGTCCATAAGAACTACAAAGGAACGAAATTGGCTTTTACTTTTCTAGATTGCAAAGTGGATAATAAAGATCTGGATATTTTCAAAATTATATTGATATAGGTCATTTAATCTGATGTACTTAAATATTCAATTCTGATATGATTATTTTCATCTATTTATGGATACGACTAAATTCAATTCCAAAACAAACCGTGTTCATAATATGAAAAATGTGGATGAAATATCACTTTGGGACTAAAATATATATAAATATATATATAAATTATACCAAAATAAATACACTTGGTTGTTGCTCTAATATATGTTACAGTGCTCTACGTATAATCTATTAAAAAATGAAAATTGGTTTGAGAGAGAGAGAGAGAGAGAGAGAGAGAGAGAGAGAGAGAGAGAGAGAGAGAGAGAGAGAGAGAGAGAGATTACCAATCTCTATCTGGCGCAAAGCATGGAAAACAACATCTCTCACCAGTCCACTTGATGAACGACAATCATTTAAGCCTCAACTTTCTTCGTCCTGTTTTACTTGTCTTCTACTTCATCTTCCAAATTCTTTAGGCATTAATGGTTTTAATGGTTTAATGGTTTAAAAGTTTAAAGGTCACTCATGAATGGCAGAGTCAGTCCCAAGTGAGACAATGCCCTAGACTCCTAGAGACTGATCATACAAACTTAAAATAAGTTCGTAAAGACCCTCTCCATTAACCAAGGAGGGCCAGGCAATGGCTGCTGATGATTCGGCTGGTAGACCTATAAGCTTCACCAAATCCCCCATCTCTAGCTCACAAGGATGGTGAGGTTTCAGACACTGCAAGAAACTATTGATCTTTAAGGGTCTCGAACCCCCGTCTAACATATCACCTAGCAGGAACGTTTCTATTAAAGGTTGTGGTGGCCTATTGGAAACGTCCTCGCCTGGTGTTCTGCTGAATGGAAGATCGAGTCCCGCTCAAACTCGATAGTTTCTTATAGTGTCTACAACTTCACCATCCTTGTGAGCTAAGGATGGGTGTTTGGGCGAGTCTATAGGTCTACCTGCTGAGTCATCGGCAGCCCTTGCCTGGCCCTCCCTGGTCCTAGCTTGGGTGAAGAGGGAGCTTAGGCACTGATCATATAGTCAATGTTTAGGGCATTGGCCTGCTAGCTAGGGTATTGTAACTGTCCCTTGCCTCTGCAATTCATGAGTGACCCTTAAAATCTCCGGAAGTGATAGGTCCTGGGAAGAGAGTGCGCCATGAGTTATCTAATTCGTTGAAAAATAAACAAAAGAGTTAAGAAGCAATAAACTTATTGTTTAATCTTATCCATCATTCTTTTTTTGTCATATTTATCGTTGTTGCATTTAAATAAATAGAGAAAAACTTATAAGAATGAACGGACGACGTATCTAATGGTTAAGAAAAAAAAAAGTCTTTTAGAACGAATTTGGGGTAATTACTTCTATTAACTCACGAAACAACACATTGAAAAACATAGCATAAGAGTAAACCTGCCGAAGATCAAATTCAAATACCAATGACTACCACATAATAATCTGTACCATATCTCTGTGGAAACTAAATGAATTAATTCCTCCTCTCTGAGGGAGCTCATTCATACAAA
>NC_090755.1:4940223-4950223 GCF_036898095.1 Palaemon carinicauda
AATATTATAATGCCTAAACATTCGAATGCTAAAATATTTTTTTAAGTATCAATCAAAATATATTTTAAACATGAAACGTAAAATATGAGACAGAAACACAATTGAAGAAAAACGAAGCCCTCAGCAGCTCCAGTAAGACGATCAGTGATACTCGAAATGAAGTTAATGAGCTCTGAAATTACTTCATAGAGGTTTCGAGACAGAAATCTATTGAATTACATTCAGAGATTCAATTATCAACACATTAAAGCGGAGAATGTTGATTGGAATATCGAGGGTATATATACTGTATATATATATATATATATATATATATATATATATATATATATATATATATATATATATATATATATATATATGTGTGTGTATATATATAAATATATACATATATACATATATAAATATATATATAATATATATATATGCATATATATACACGTGCGTATACCTATCCGTATAATATATATATATATATATATATATATATATATATATATATATATATATATATATATATATATATATATATAATGTAAACATAATTTCATGTTTTATGTTGTATATTTAACTAGATGACAGGAATGAAGCGTTTCGTTATTTGTAATAACCCAGCCCCTCCCATGCAGGAAATCCTGAAGAATCAAGAATAGTATGCTGATTCACATCCCTGTCCTTGGATACACCTGTAGATACGTCGATATGATGACCATACGTCACTCTGAACGTCTGTTCTGTCACGCTCAACATGGCGCCATCTAGGCTCGTCCATGGCCTAAGATATATCTGAGGTGAAAAATTTGTAAAAATCCGTCTATTTGTTTTAACGTTATTCTCAATATGGCCAAAAATGCAAGTCCGAATCTACAATCCGGATCCAGATCATCTATGAAATTTAATGGGGTCGTCGATAACATAAGATCTATCTGAGGTGAGAATTTTGTCAAAATCAGTAGTTTTGACGTAATCCTGTCCACAGACACACACACACAGGCAAATAAATGAACTTACACGAAAATATAACCTCCTTGGCGGAGGTAATAATTCAAACATCACGGCAGTGTCATTAACACTGAAAATGCCTTGGCATGATTGGGCCCTGCCTCATCCTACAAGAGAAACCACCAATGAATGCCAGACAGGGAATGTTTCTCCCGCCGACCATCCGACGATTCTGCAGTCCCTACAACTCAGAAGGACGGCAACCAAATCAGGAAGGAGATCAACAAGCCCTTGAAGGGATACCAGTCGACACAAAACATGATGAAGTCATCCAGTGAAGCTAACCTGAAGTCAGATTGGGTTTGTGTACGCTGTGCTCAGACCTGAGCTCAATCGAGCTCAGTCAAATCAATCATTAGGCATTTCGAACCAACTTCGAAGGTACAATACTCGTCTAAATAATTCTCCCAATCTAAGAAAAAGGAGCAGTCCGAGAAGATCAGTCTGATTTTCCTTATAAATACCTCTTGGAAGACTTATATTCTCTAGTCTACTCCCAGGTAGGAAACTTGAGGGACACTCAATAAAGAGCTTACCTCGGCCACGGCAGCTTATTTCTCGAGGTTAGGGTTAATTCGACCTTGACCTTTGACCTAGGACTTTCACAATTGAATCCCTCCCACGTACCAATATAATCAATCCCTGAAAGTTTCACTACTCTATGAGTGAAATTGTGGCCAGGAAGTTGTTCACAAACAAACAGAAAGACAAACGGACAAACTGTGCCAAAACATAACCTCCTCTCCAACTTCGTTGGCCGAGGTAATTAGAAAATAAAACATATAAGCAAGTGAACCTGGACCCACATGGAATTCACTACGGCTGACCGACCTCATACTATATTTTTACTTGGAATTAAGGTAATAAATGACCGAATATTTCTCATTTATTTCGAATGATGATATTGAGGCAACGTAATTGTTACCCAGCAGAGAGGCAAGGTGAATGCAAGTAATGTTTATTCAACAAATAACGAGCTTATATAAAAGCAGTTGAGAGGAAGAATGTCATAAAAAATAAGAAAAACTAAAACATGCGATGGCAAGCTTAAGCAGATTGTTCTATTATCAGTGTAGGAGAGAGCGAGAGACGAAAAAAAAAGCAATAGCATCACATTGTATGAGCGTGTATGAAACACGTACGGTACAATATACTCACAAACACTGGCGAAACACAGCATTTACTTAAAGAAATATAAAAGACGGAAATAGTTTCGTATGATTTTAATGATGCTGAAACAGCAATTATTATTCAACTCTTCTTGCCTGAAATAAGGTCTACCGCCCATATATATATATATATATATATATATATATATATATATATATATATATATATATATATATATATATATATATATGTATATATATATATATATATATATATATATATATATATATATATATATATATAAATCTTTAAAATCATAATTGATTCAGTCAAGATCCTCTGGTGAAGCTTTGAAAACCCTCGAGAGAAAAGGGAATATGTGGTTGGCCTTCTAGTGGGGGCCAGTACCCAGTACCCAGTACCTTGCAGGCTCTATAGGTCTGTCCTGAAGAGGTTTCATTGTATGAAATAACAGGCTGGAAAAGAGTGTTGCTAACGAGTCTAGTCTTGAATAGAACAGGTTCACAGAAGAAGAAGAAGGTCGAGTGGGAGTTTTTATTTCATAAAGAAGCAGCTGGTCGTAAGGGGCGGGGGGAGGGGGGGGGTCAATTTCTGTAGGGAATGATGTAATAATGAGTGGGAAGGAATATTGGGTATTTTTATTCTAGTTACTCTTCTTGAATCGTAAATTGGAAGAGGAGTAGATAAAGACTCATAAATCCATCGTCTATTATTATATTATTATTATAACTTGCTAAGCTATAACTCTAGTTGGAAAAGCAGAATGCTATAAGCCCAGGGGCTCAGACATGGAAAATAGCCCAGTGAGGAAAGGAAATGAGGAAACTACAAGGAAAGTAATTAACAAATAAAATATTTTATGAACAGTAACAACATTAGAATAAATATTTCATATATAAACTATAAACACTTTAATAAAAAACAAGAGGAAGAGAAATAAGATAGAATAGTGTCTCCGAGTGTACCCTCAAGCAAGAGAACTCTACCCCAAGACAGTGAAAGACCAAGGTACAGAGGCCACGGCACTATCCAAGACCAGAGAATAATGGTTTGATTTTGGAGATTCCTTCTCCTAAAATTAGGTAATGAAAGAGATTAGGAAGGAAAACCTCTCTCACATGTTGGGGGAAAATTAAATTGGCTAAAAGTCTTGTATACAATACGAAAAATGAAGATTAGGGTAAAGCTAATCTATTGGAGATAAAAATCAAACAAAGCTAAGAGACTAAGCTATAACCTACATATAATGCTTTTCAAAAGTTATAATAACAACAATATCAGAAATACTGAAAGTAATAATTACTGAGAAAATAATAACAATAATAATAGCAGCTATAATAACAGAATTTAAGAAATACTAGTAGTGCGTGACGTTTTATCAATAATAACAATAATAATGTAAACAATTGTACATCATCCACCAAATATTCCATCTAAGAATCTAATTTATTCTAATTTTCAATTTATCTCTCTCTTCAGATGTCATGTCACTTCATGTCTTGCTTAATGGTACACTCAGGCACGCTATGCTATCATATTTTTCTTCCTCTTGATTTTTTTTTCAAATTTTTATAGTTTATACATAAAAGATCTATTTTATCGTTGTTACTCTTCTTAAAAGATTTAATTTTAATTGTTCATTATTTCTCTTGTAGTTTATTTCATTGTTTCCTTTCTTTACAGGGTCCCATTAGGGTCCTTTGGAGTTATAGTATCCTGCTTTTCTAACTAGGGAGGCAGCTTAGCTAATAATAATAATACTACAGGGGGCACACAGTAGAGCGCAGACCTCCCTCGCGGCAACTTATTTCTCGGCCTTTTGCTTGACCTTGACATTTGACGTTAACATGCATTGATTGGCGTGGATTTTCATACACTTAAATATGAACCAAGTTTAAAATCTCTGTGACAACGATGTGTAAACTTATGGTTTCTTACCTTTCCAACTAGGGTTGTAGCTTAGCTAGTAGTAATAATAATAATAATAATAATAATAATAATAATAATAATAATAATAATAATAATAACAATAATGATAATAATAATAATAATAATAATAATAATAATAATAATAATAATAATAATAATAATAATAATAATATGGACGTTTCACTCCTCCGTGACCTTTTCCTTTGACCTTCCAAAATTTAATTTCTAGTTCTTCACATAATAATAATAATAATAATAATAATAATAATAATAATAATAATAATAATAATAATAATAATAATAATAATAATAATATGTTCTCATTGGTTTTAGATAGATGACAAAATGTTATGTAGCCCTCAAACAACACTGGAAAATGGTTTACAGTATCCGCTTTTAAAACGAAGGCAAATTGTAAGAGGATTTCTCATAATGAAAAGTACCTTTCGTTGTAACTTTGGTATATTAAGGAAAGACTACCACTATTTACTCTGAAACCGAATGTGATGAGAAAGAATATCTATTGTATTATAGGATGCAACTCCTGTTCCAACAATGTTTTCTTAAGCCTCTCCGGTATGATCTCTGGTGGAAAATTGTAATATTATAGTACCTAATAACATTCTTTAGTGATAAATGGTAATACTTAATTAACTAACAACATAGTTTTTCATGTTTTAATTTTACCTACTCGATTCTCACCAGAAAACGCTAGGCTCTATACTCAGATCTTAATATCATTTCAAGTTTCATATGTTACAAGTACATTATTCTGTCATGGTCGTTATCCATGGAATTCTGTATATGTTTCGATAAAAGTACGATAAAATCTATCTTCACTTTGCCTTTATAATACACAGCTCTAGTTTAGAAGATTTAACCTTAATGGACAAAATCACTGATTCTTGAATTTGCAAGCTTAGTGATAATCAAAATCTCTTATCCTAATCAGGATTAAGAATTTTAAAGAACTTCTTTAATTCTTCACAAGCAGGTTTCTTTTGTGTCTTTTGTCTTCGTGAAACATGATGTACTTTTATAACTGTAAACATTTTGCAATGGAGACTTAAATCTACTTTAAAATTTTCTCCCACATTTATAAATTCATGCTCAGACGAATCCTTTCTATTCATCAACTGGACAAAAAACATCAGGAATCTATGAGAAAAATAATATTGCAAATGGTCTAAAATAATTTTCCATAGAGTCCGTTACGGTTCAAAATGATTAATGCCAATATAATTAGGATTTTTGTTGCTGGTAACAACATACTCTTTAAAATTTCCCTAAAGAGGATTTGATATTTCAATTAACATAAAAAATATAACACCTTTTCGACAGTTTCCATCAATTTTTTAAGCAACGAATTTATTTAATATGGAAATATTAAAGATACCTAAGAAATTCAATTTTCCCTGGGATTCTACCTTTGACTTCCATTAAAATATATATTGGCGTCATTTAACTAAGCCAATTAGGAAGCATAAATTGATAAATTCGAAGATTTTAAAAAGGAAGATTCGAATTTTTGTGACTAAATATGTTTTATGGATGTATGAAATTGGACTGTATGACTTAGGTCAATGGCCTGACATTGGAAATAGTTAGGTTATTCAGAGCGATATAAAACTTCGGTCAAAGACCTAGCAACGGAACAAATTAGGATATTCATACCGCTATAGAACTTGGGTCAACGGCTTAACAATGGAACCAGTTATGTTATTCAACGTGATTTAGAACTTGGGTAAAAGGCCTGGCAACGGAACCAGTAAGGTTAATCAAAGCAATATAGAACTTAGGTAAAAGGCCTGGCAACGGAACCAGTTAGGTTATTCAAAGCGATAGAGAACTTAGGTAAAAGGCCTGGCAACGGAACCAGTTAAGTTATTGAGAGCGATAGAGAACTTAGGTAAAAGGCCTGGCAACGGAACCAGTTAGGTTATTGAGAGCGATAGAGAACTTAGGTAAAAGGCCTGGCAACGGAACCAGTTAGGTTATTGAGAGCGATAGAGAACTTAGGTAAAAGGCCTGGCAACGGAACCAGTTAGGTTATTGAGAGCGTTATAGCACTTAGGTAAAAGGCCTGGCAACGGAACCAGTTAGGTTATTGAGAGCGATATAGCACTTAGGCAAAAGGCCTGGCAAGCAACGGAACCAGTTAGGTTATTGAGAGCGATATAGCACTTAGGCAAAAGGCCTGGCAACGGAACCAGTTAGGTTATTGAGAGCGATATAGCACTTAGGCAAAAGGCCTGGCAACATAGCACTTAGGCAAAAGGCCTGGCAACGGAACCAGTTAGGTTATTGAGAGCGATACAGCACTTAGGCAAAAGGCCTGGCAACGGAACCAGTTAGGTTATTGAGAGCGATACAGAACTTAGGCAATAGGCCTGGCAACGGAACCAGTTAGGTTATTGAGAGCGATACAGAACTTAGGCAAAAGGCCTGGCAACGGAACCAGTTAGGTTATTGAGAGCGATACAGAACTTAGGCAAAAGGCCTGGCAACGGAACCAGTTAGGTTATTGAGAGCGATACAGAACTTAGGCAAAAGGCCTGGCAACGGAACCAGTTAGGTTATTGAGAGCGATACAGAACTTAGGCAAAAGGCCTGGCATCGGAACTAGTTAGGTTACTGAGAGCGATACAGAACTTAGGCAAAAGGCTTGGCAACGGAACCAGTTAGGTTATTGAGAGCGATACAGAACTTGCAAAAGGCCTGGTAACGGAACCAGTTAGGTTATTGAGAGCGATACAGAACTTAGGCAAAAGGCCTGGCAACGGAACCAGATAGGTTATTGAGAGCGATACAGAACTTAGGCAAAAGGCCTGGCAACGGAACCAGTTAGGTTATTCAGAGCGATACAGAACTTAGGCAAAAGGCCTGGCAACGGAACCAGTTAGGTTATTGAGAGCGATACAGAACTTGCAAAAGGCCTGGTAACGGAACCAGTTAGGTTATTGAGAGCGATACAGAACTTAGGCAAAAGGCCTGGCAACGGAACCAGTTAGGTTATTGAGAGCGATACAGAACTTAGGCAAAAGGCCTGGCAACGGAACCAGTTAGGTTATTGAGAGCGATACAGAACTTAGGCAAAAGGCCTGGCAACGGAACCAGTTAGGTTATTCAGAGCGATACAGAACTTAGGCAAAAGGCCTGGCAACGGAACCAGTTAGGTTTACTGAGAGCGATACAGAACTTAGGCAAAAGGCCTGGCAACGGAACCAGTTAGGTTATTGAGAGCGATACAGAACTTAGGCAAAAGGCCTGGCAACGGAACCAGTTAGGTTATTCAGAGCGATACAGAACTTAGGCAAAAGGCCTGGCTACGGAACCAGTTACGTTATTGAGAGCGACATGGAACCTACGTCAACGGCCTGACACTGGGACCAGTTAGGTTATTCAAAGCAATATAAAACATAGGTCGAAGGACTGACACTGGAGCCAGTTAGGTTATTCAGAGTGATATAAAAACAGATTAAAGGCATGAAAACGGAACCATTTAGAGAGACAAATATCCTAGAAAGACAAATATCCAGGAACAGCAATTTCTTAGAAAGCCAAATATCCAGTGACGTTGTCTCAAACAGCAAATTAATTCATAAAGATATTACCTAAAGAACGACAAATTTCTGGTACTATGTCAGGAACGACAAAGCAGTATAATTTTTCTATCAACATGATTAGCCCTGCTTCATCTTCTGGAAGATTTTTTTGTACACCTTCAATTGATAGTAACTGTTTCTTTGCTTCTTAATCTGTGGAGAAAGTGTACTGGCTTTCACCTTGTCTCTTTAAATACAATAGAAATTTATATCCATTCCTATATGGATGGATTTGTCTCCTCAAAGAGGATATTATGACTGTCTCCTACTACAAACATTTAGCTTTTAGTGATTGAAAAATTATGTTAATCTTTTCTTTGTTGTATAGACAAGTCTTATGTAGAAAAAAAAGATTATATCAATCTTTTCTTTATTGCATAGACAAGTCCGTTATAGAAAAGATTTTGTCAATCTTTTCTTTATTGTATATAAAAGTCTTTTAGAGAAAAAATTATATCAATCTTTTCTTTATTTTATAGACAAGGCCTTCATAGAAATTCTTTATCGATCTTTTCTTTATTGCATAGAAAAGTCTTTTATAGAAAATAAATAAATATATATATATATATATATATATATATATATATATATATATATATATATATATATATATATATATATATATATATATATATATATATATATATATATATATATAATTCTTCCCTTTATTGTATAGACAAGCCTTAAATGAGAATGTTACTGCACACTCCATCTTTAACCTGGTAAACCTTTAAATTTCTAGTGGCCAATACTTTCAAGATTTTTGTGTTCCCCAAACACGACAATTTGCAAGACTTACATCCAGTTTAAGCAATAATCCTAAAATTTTGCACATAAGTTGACATGCGAGATTTATTTTTATTTCCATCATAATAATAATATACCACCAACACTTCTTTTCGGATACAATCATTTCATTACAAATTCAAATTCGTTAGAAAAATAACTGCTCTAAAACTCAAACTATCCTTTCATCACATTAGCTGAGATACCTAAGATGCATCCCAGACCACCCAAGACTAGAAGAAGCAAAATACACCGGAAGATGCCTTAGCAACTCACACTGAGGGACCTGGGGGAACCCAAACATAGAATAAGGATAAGGGTAAGCCTATATGCATTGCTATTTCTCGTTTGATATACAGAAGGTCCTCAACTTAATAGGTTCTAAGAACCTGTTTGTAAGTCAAATTGTTTGCAAGTTGAATCTAGTTAAATTTAGGCCTATGGTAGGCCTAACCTGACTCCAATGCCTACGATTTTCACCTAACAAAGTCAACGAGGAGTTCCGTTTCATATGAAACAAATATCAGCTTATTGCAAATGTTCTTTTCCTTATTGTGTTAAATATTATAATATTGTTTTATTACAGTATTTCTGTATCTTATTACAGCATCTGAACTTTGGATACAATATCTGAGATTTATGATTTTTGTTGGAGTTGTGTTTGTAACTCCAAATTTTCGTAAGTCGAGTGTTCGTAAGTTGAAGACCTTCTGTATTCCTTTGGCAAGATCTCGCTTTAGTCTCTACAACACTGTGATTTCAACAGTCTACATTTGGTTAATTGTTTCACCCAGACAAGCTTCATAATGCCCTGTTTCCCTCTTGTTATCCGTTTTTGGACCGTCCTCATATTGTTGTTCTTGGTATCTTCACGTATCAAATACACACAGTTTACTACAGCTGCACAATTATGCTAATCTCTTCAATTAAATTAAGACGCTTTTTATTCCATTGTCTTTTCATCCTTTGATGTTGATGCATCTCCTTTCATCCCATGCTAATTAAGTTCTAGAGATTTCATTCATAAATAAAACTGAGGATTTAAGAGATTTCAGCATCATGTTGTATCCACTTTCAATTCAGCCAATTACAGCTTGCCACGTGTTGGTTCCTGATTCGTTCCCATTGAAACTTATGTTGCCAAATGTAGGATGAATTTCACAAGTTTTTTTTCATAGTTGGATTGATTATTTTAGACAAAACGAGGGATGAAGTTGCCAAACCTACGACTTCACTGACCTTGGCTGTGATCCACTGAAGCTGACTAACTGCCAGAAATTGGATACTGTTCTCAGGTCAAAAGAGATAAAATATATTTTGAATTTATACCTAATTAACAGTCTTCTTCAAAGGAATATATGCAGTGTGTACCCACAGGGGTGAAATATTTATAAACTTTATCCAGTGTAATTGTTTCATTAATCCGTTATTCGTATTAACATTAACTCAATATTTCCTTGCAAGATTCCTTTCAAGAGGAGGCAAAAATATGTGATAAATATTTCCATAAATCTGTTGACTGCATTTTACCTTACTTCATTACT
>NC_090755.1:4955223-4990223 GCF_036898095.1 Palaemon carinicauda
ATGGGCATGAGCATTGCCTTCATGCCACGTGGTATGACATGGGCGTGGGACCTAATCTGAAGTGTCTTCGTGTGCCCTCCAGGAAGGACTATGACGTCCAGTCAACAACTCAAATGTGCTGTCCTTCGTTTTCCCTCTTGACGGTGGCCACTGACATTCGCATCCTTTTTTACATATATATAAGAATAAGTAATGCATAGTTAATCTAAGCTTACAACCTTATTATTCTTCTCCCATTGTTTTACTGTCATCAACACGTATTAAAAGATATTTTTATCCCTATGAAAATATGTGGTTATAACAACGTCTACTATGGCAAGAGGATTAAACTTCAAAAATGCATGCGCACACACACACACACACACATATATATATATATATATATATATATATATATATATATATATATATATATATATATATATGCATATCTATATGTATATTATAAATATATATATATATATATATATATATATATATGTGTGTGTGTGTATATAATTAATATATATATATATACATAATTATATGTATATTATATATATATATATATATATATATATATATATATATATATATATATATATATATATATATATACATATATATACATATATATATATATATATATATATATATATATATATATATATATATGCATATTATATATATATATACATAACTATATGTATATTATAAATATATACATATATATACATATATATACATATATATGCATATATATGAATATTAATATACACTCATATATATATATATATATATATATATATATATATATATATATACATATATATAGATCTATATGTATATTACAAATATATATATACTGTATATATATATATATATATATATATATATATATATATATATATATATATATATATTCGTATATAGATAGATGGATGGATATCTTTTTCTTTTAAACTAAGCTACAAATGCCTTCTATCGAATTAACTCTATCCAAGGATCACATACCCCTGGGGAATTTCTTTTCATGATGACTACTTCTGCCCAGACAAGGATTCAAACCTTAATTGTGTAAGACATAAAGATAAACGGTTGACTTAATGCATCCGTAGCTATTAAAGGTTTAAAGGACTCTCATGAATGGCCGAAGCAAGGGACAGTGACATTGCCCTATCAAGCAGGATATTGCCCTAGAGACTGACCATATTACATATGATCAACGCCCAAGCCCCCTCTCCACCCAAGCTAGGACCAAGGAGGGCCAGGCAGTGGCTGCTGATGACTCAGCAGATAGACCTAAAGGCTCCCCCAAAACCCCCATACTTAGCTCACAAGGATGGTGAGGATGCAGCGCCCAAAGGAATTAAAGAGTCTGAGCGAGATCCGAAACCCCAGTCTGGCATTCACCAGGCAAGGACGCTACCTCATCTGGAAGGAGGTTACAGAACCTGTTGAGCAGTTACCACAAGAACTAGGTATCTAAGGACTTGTAGATATATTTCTGGAAGTAGTGGGAGGCAAAAGTTGTCAGGTGTTTCCAGACACCTGCCTTTTCTACCAGACACTGACCAATTCTTCCTACATGCTAAGGTAAAAGTAATACTCTTGACATTGTGAGCCCTTTCCTGAGATGGACCTCCTACTACATCGCTGGTTAAAGGATAGGCATGTCTTATGGCTTCACAAAGTCAGAACAAAACACTGCTCTTACATATCTCTCTTTTGATCCTACCACTGCTAAAAAATCTTTGGTGCTCAGTAATGAAGCCTTGAATCCTCTAAGACAGCACCGCAGAGCCCTCTAAAAGATGATATTGTAACTTAACAAGTAATACATATATGTGTATATACATATATATATATATATATATATATATATATATATATATATATATATATATATATATATATATATATATATTATACACAATATTTCAACAATAAATGCAGCCGTTTCTGGCTCACTTTAGGACAAAGGTCTCAGACACTCAGATATGTCTTTATTCATGTCTGGGGCTTGGCCAGTTTTCATATATATATATATATATATATATATATATATATATATATATATATATATATATATATATATATATATATATATATATATATAAATATATATATATATATATATATATATATATATATATATATAAATATATATATATATATATATATATATATATATATATATATATATATATATATATATATATATATATATATATATAAATATATACATCTATAGAAATGGACCCGCGTTATCAATGATATTGGAAATAACCTTTTTAGATTGAAAATGCTTTATGAATATAGGAAGGAAATGAGCACGATCGGTGAAAAGAACAATTGAATCGTTAAAATATATACATAGATACGAATTACGTAACAAATTACCTGAAAATTAGAAACGTATTAAATAAAATACACAAAAAGGTTATAGCAATATAAAGTAACTTATATCAAAATGCAGCATAATAATATATACAAAATTATATCTAAGAAAACCTTCAATTAAATGACTGGCCAAGATATATATATATATATATATATATATATATATATATATATATATATATATATATATATATATATATATATATATGACATATATATATATATATATATATATATATATATATATATATATATATATATATATATATATTTATACAGACATATATATAAATATAAATATATATATATATATATATATATATATATATATATATATATATATATATATATATATACATATATATACATGTATATATATACACACATATATTCATATATATATATATATATATATATATATATATATATATATATATATTACAAATGAAACATTTCTATATGCAGTCAGAATTCAATATGACATTCCATAAAAATACAATATTAAATGAAAATGTGAAATTCGAAATATGATATTCGAATTGAAAAAGCCCAATTGCAATATAAAAGAGAGAAACCTGTAATGTAAAAATGTATGGAAGACAAATGTACAATATATGACTTAAATCAACTGTAAATGGCATTTACGTTAATGCAATTATGAAAATAAAAGGACTGGTCACTCAAATAAATATTTTATGCATAAAAAGGAGACATGAAAACTTAAGATAGATTCTACATAAGCAATAATGAAAACACAGGAACTAATCACTCAAATGACATATGCATAAAAAGAAAGAAAAAAAAACATCAGCACAATAATTTCACACAAATATATAAAATAAAATCTACACAAAATAATCAAATGACATGCATAAAAATAATCAGAGGAAATAGAATAATAATATTAATATGTATCATGGCTGTACTTACCATTAGTTGTACACGATTTCAATGAAGGTATTTTGATGGACCGATGAGTTCTGAAATAATAAAAAGAGAAAACATACATTTTGATATGACATCTATTAAAGTTACAAACACACGCGCTACCATTATTTTTCAGAACGGAAAAAAAATGCTAATTTATTTATTATTATTTTTTTTTTTTTGGCAGCTCTAACGATGCATATTTGTTATCCTGTGAAAGAGAGAACACTTATTGTGATATGACATATAATATAGTAACAAATACAAAACATTTATTTTAATATTACTCTTCTTTAAATATTTTATTTTCACCTGTTTCCTTTCCTCACTGGGCTATTTTCCCTGTTAGGGCCCCTGGACTTATAGCATCCTGCTTTCTCAACTAGGGTTGTAGCTTAACAAGTAATAATAATAATAATAATAATAATAATAATAATAATAATAATAATAATATATCTTAACAGTCGTGCCCAATTCTCCCCGTCCCTCGAGAAGGGAGAGGGAGTAGTTATACCCTGATGAGAGGGGGATGAGTGTGCGTATGTGTGCATATCTTAAATATTATACGATGATGATATTACTGTGGGGGAATACTTGATGCAAATATTATCATATAGAAAAACCTAGCAAGTTAGACAGTAATAGAAATGATATATTGTAACCCATTTTTCGAAATACTTACAATACAAATAACTGTCAGCATTTTTGATAAATCACATTGTCATCTATAATTTTAATCATTGAGTTTATCACCTTTGACAAAGGCATAATGATAAATAAATAAATAAAATACTTCAGCACAGAACACGTCTCTAAACAACACAATAACATCAAAGTCACAAAACAAACAATAATATTCAGCGCCATTATGATACACAAGATGTCATTGACCGACGTGTTGACGAACACGGGGTTTGTGTACACTTGGATTATAATATGAATGATCTATGTTGCTTCGATAATAAATTGCAAATATATATTAAGGGAAGCGAGGATGCTGTGTCTACGGCGTAGAGATTGACTCGAGACATTAGAGGGAGGATGTAATTCAAGACATTAGAGGGAGACTGTAATTCGAGACCTTAGAGGGAGAATGTAATTCGAGACCTTAGAGGGAGAATGTAATTCGAGACCTTAGAGGGAGGATTTAATTCGAGACCTTAGAGGAAGGATGTAATTCGAGACATTAGAGAGAGAATGTAATTCGAGACGTTAGAGGGAGAGCGTAATTCGAGACATTAGAGGAAGAATGTAATTCGAGATCTTAGAGGAAGAATGTAATTCGAGACCTTAGAGGGAGGGTGTAATTCGAGACCTTAGAGGGAGGGTGTAATTCAAGACATTAGAGGGAGGATGTGATACGAGACATTAGAGGGAGGATGTAATTCGAGACATTAGAGGGAGGATGTAATTCAAGACATTAGAGGGAGGATGCAATTCGAGGCATTAGAGGGAGGATGCAATTCGAGGCATTAGAGGGAGGATGTAATTCGAGGCATTAGAGGGAGGGTGTAATTCGATTAGAGGGAGGATGTAATTCGAGACATTAGAGGGAGGATGTAATTCGAGACATTAGAGGGAGAATGTAATTCGAGGCATTAGAGGGAGGATGTAATTCGAGACCTTAGAGGGAGAATGTAATTCAAGACATTAGAGGGAGAATGTAATTCGAGACCTTAGAGGGAGGATGTAATTCGAGACCTTAATGGGAGGATGTAATTCGAGACCTTATAGGGAGGATGTAATTCGAGACATTTGAGGGAGGATGTAATTCGAGATATTAGAGGGAGGATGTGATTTGAGACATTAGAGGGAGGATGTAATTCGAGACATTAGAGGGAGAATGTAATTCGAGACCTTAGAGAGAGGATGTAATTCGAGACATTCGAGGGAGGATGTAATTCGAGACCTTAGAGGGAGAATGTAATTCGAGACCTTAGAGGGAGGATGTAATTCGAGACCTTAATGGGAGAATGTAATTTGAGACCTTATAGGGAGGATGTAATTCGAGACATTTGAGGGAGGATGTAATTCGAGATATTAGAGGGAGAATGTAAT
This sequence comes from Palaemon carinicauda, assembly GCF_036898095.1. Taxonomy (NCBI): domain Eukaryota; kingdom Metazoa; phylum Arthropoda; class Malacostraca; order Decapoda; family Palaemonidae; genus Palaemon; species Palaemon carinicauda. Next base: position 4,960,591 of record NC_090755.1, read on the forward strand.
TCGAGACATTAGAGGGAGGATGTAATTCGAGACATTAGAGGGAGGATGTAATTCGAGACATTCGAGGGAGGATGTAATTCGAGACATTCGAGGGAGGATGTAATTTGAGACATTAGAGGGAGAATGTAATTCGAGACATTAAAGGGAGGATGTAATTCGAGACATTAAAGGGAGGATGTAATTCGAGACATTCGAGGGAGAATGTAATTCGAGACCTAAGAGGGAGGATGTAATTCGAGACATTAAAGGGAGGATGTAATTCGAGACATTAGAGGGAGGATGTAAATCGAGACATTCGAGGGAGAATGTAATTCGAGACATTCGAGGGAGAATGTAATTCGAGACATTCAGGGGAGAATGTGATTCGAGACATTAGAGGGAGAATGTAATTCGAGACAATAGAGGGAGGATGTAATTCGAGACAATAGAGGGAGGATGTAATTCGAGACATTAGAGGGAGAATGTAATTCGAGACATTAAAAGGAGAATGTGATTCGAGACACTAGAAGGAGAATGTAATTCGAGATATTCGAGGGAGAATGTAATTCGAGACATTCGAGGGAGAATGTAATTCGAGACATTAAAAGGAGAATGTGATTCGAGACATTCGAGGGAGGATGTAATTCGAGACATTCGATGGAGAATGTAATTCGAGACATTAGAAAGAGAATGTGGTTCGAGACATTAGAAGGAGAATGTAATTCGAGACATTAGAGGGAGAATGTAATTCGAGACATTAGAAAAATAATGTGATTCGAGACATTAGAAAAAGAATGTGATTCGAGACATTAGAAAAAGAATGTAATTCGAGACATTAGAGGGAGAATGTAATTCGAGACATTAGAAAAAGAATGTGATTCGAGACATTAGAGGGAGAATGTAATTTGAGACAATAGAGGGAGGATGTAATTTGAGACATTAGAGGGAGAATGTAATTCGAGATATTAAAAGGAGAATGTGATTCGAGACATTAGAGGGAGAATGTAATTCGAGACAATAGAGGGAGGATGTAATTCGAGACATTAGAGGGAGAATGTAATTCGAGACATTAAAAGGAGAATGTAATTGAGACATTAGAGGGAGAATGTAATTCGAGACAATAGAGGGAGGATGTAATTCGAGACATTAGAGGGAGAATGTAATTCGAGACATTAGAGGGAGAATGTAATTCGAGACATTAAAAGGAGAATGTAATTGAGACATTAGAGTGAGGATGTAATAAGAGCATAGGTTGTTACCAATTCTGCGAGAATTTAATATTTCGGTTTCAATAAAGATTTAAAGGCAAAATGTCTTTTATATATAGAAATAGAAATTGATATGAATCAAATCAATTCAGTAATATTATTGCTATTTTTATTGTTTTTAGTACAACTGTCTTTATTATTGTCGCCCCTGTTATTGTTTGTGAAAATGATGATAGTTGAGAATAATGGCTGAAAAAAAAACTTTTTTAAGTACAAAAAAAGAAAGAAATGGGATATAAAAAAGCATTGCACACGGTAGACCAGCCACAAAAATCGTTGCTCAATATACATTCGCAATAAAACTGACAGGAGAAACTTTTTCTTTTTAATATATCGGAAGGATATGTCTATTTATAGTTGATTGATTGCATAACCACTCCATCGAACACCTCTCTCTCTCTCTCTCTCTCTCTCTCTCTCTCTCTCTCTCTCTCTCTCTCTCTCTCTGGTATTACTATTACATACAGTTAAAGAAAAATCGTTTAAAAGCGTTCTTTAAATAAAATATAGCAAAAAAGCATCAAATAGTTCCATCGATCACCAACTCTTTTCCATTGTTCGCAGAAAAACAAAAGATATAATAGCCTCTGTACCATGGCCTTCCACTCTCTTAGATTAGAGTTCTCTTGCTTGAGGGTACAGTCAGGTACGCTGTTCTATCCTATTTCTTTTCCTAATGTTATTTTCAAGGTTTTTCAGTTTATTTATGAAAGATCTAATTTAATGTTGTTATTGTTCTTAAAATATTTTGATTGGTTATTACTTTTCTTGCTGGTTTTTTATTTCCTTGTTTCCTTTCCTCACTGGACTATTTGCCCTTGGCCTTATAGCATCTTGATTTTCCAACTAGCTTAGCTAATAATAATGATAATAATAATAGTAACAATAATAATAACAACAACAATAATAATAATAATAATAATAATAATAATAATAATAATAATAATAATAATAATAATAACATTGAGAGTAAACGGAAAAGAACCGAGAATACAACAGAGAAAGAGAGAAAGATAAAGAGGCCTCGAGAAACTAATAATCTTTCTGTAGAATTTGAAACTCCAATATTGTTAGATCTTTAAACATCTCTCATAAATGGCTCAGAGAAAAGGGACAGTGATATACATATGATCAGAGCCCAACCTCCTCACCACCTAAGCTCGTACCAGGGAGGGCCAGGTAATGGTTGCAGATGACTCAGTAAGTATACCTATGGGCTCACTCAAAACCCCCATCCCAATGTCATAAGGATAGTGAGGTTGAAGAACTCCAGTCCAACAGATCGCTAGGCAGGGACGTTACCACTAGGCTACCAGAAACGCAATTCCTATCTAACTAAAAAACTATAAATAAAGAAAACCTCCAAAACAAATACAAAAATATTTCATCGTTTCCAAAAATGCTTATGGCAGATTTTCTTCCTAGATATAAATTAAAACCATAATACAATGGTTAAAATTAAAATGTAAGATTGTAAATGTGTATTTCATAATAAAAGATAAAAAAAACAAGATTACTGTAATTACATAAAAACTAAGAGGATTTAATGATTAAACGTTACTCTCTCTTCGTATGTATCATCCTTTAGCCATTTCTCGTCCTTGAGTAGGCTACCTACTCAGAATTACCTTGTTAATTATATGAATCTCTGTCAATTATAATTAGCTGTGATATGATGATGTCTTCGATTCTCGTTAGGTGGAGAAACGCGTAAGTACACTGATTCAGTCTGTAACATCACTAACCAAACTTTACGGCATATATATATATATATATATATATATATATATATATATATATATATATATATATATATATATATATATATATATATATGTACTGTTTATATTATATACATTTATATTTTATATATATATATATATATATATATATATATATATATATATATATATATATATATGTACTGTTTATATTATATACATTTATATTTTATATATATGTGTATATATATATATATATATATATATATATATATATATATATATATATATGCACATATATATATATATATATATATATATATATATATATATATATATATATATATATATATATATATATGCATATATACATATATATATATATATATATATATATATATATATATATATATATATATATATATATGTACTGTTTATATTATATACATTTATATTTTATATATATATATATATATATATATATATATATATGTACTGTTTATATTATATACATTTATATTTTATATATATGTGTATATATATATATATGTGTGTATATATATATATATATGCACATATATATATATATATATATATATATATATATATATATATATATATATATATATATATATGCATATATACATATATATATATATATATATATATATATATATATATATATATATATACATATATATATATATATATATATATATATATATATATATATATGTACACTGTATAATATATATATATATATATATATATATATATATATATATATATATATATATATATATATATACAAATATACATAAATAGTCAGCACTTGCTCTTTATAATATAGGGGAGATTCTCTTTTATGTTTAACAAACACATAAACATAAATACGTAAGACATTCTAATAGCCCATAAAAACACGAATGACCAAATACAAATCTTTTAAGAATCAACACATATCCCAGGAGAGAAAAGACAACTCAGGATTCATCTGAAAATAACAATTAACTGTTGAGTTGTTTGGTGAAAATAACCTGATATATAACGCCATCTGTTAGGCAATAGGGACATTATTGCTTCGAGATCTATCTGAGAGAGAGAAAGAGAAAGAGAAAGAGAAAGAGAAAGAGAGATATTGCAAAATTCTGAACAGTACCGTAAACGTATTAAGACTCGAGGTAATATTCCGAAGCTCAATGTATCTCAAAAAACAAAAAAGAAAAAAGAAAAAAAAAAGAAAAAAAGGAAAAAAAAAGGAAAAAACAAAAGCTGGGATAAGTCGACGACTCCCCATTGTTCATAACAACATCGGTAGCTGTTTGGCCTCCGGAGATTGGCCTTAAATTCAACATTAATTTCAGATCTGATATAGTTTCTCTACTTTTCCTATTCAAATTTGTTGACGCATTTCCTTCTCTTCGGTTCATGATTTTTATTTTTTTTTTTTTTAATAAATGTTTTTCTCGGGAAAGTTTTCACGTTTTCTTTTATAAATATTACTTTTTATTCATTTAATATGTTTCAGCTGTATATTTTTCAGGTTTTCTTTTGTATCTCAAGAGAGCTTTGATTGGAAGACTATAATCTTAATTCATCACCCCTAAAAATTTATGAATTTAAAGACATTAACATTAATATATCTTGTCTAATAATGCAGTTATTTAAACTCATTAAAATCCCATGCATTTAATTCAGGAACATGAACAAAGAAAACACCCAAAATATGAACAAAGATCCAACAAACCCAAAGAGCTATAGGCCTATATCCTTATTATATACTCTCTATAAACTCCTTGAGAGATTAATACTAAACAGAATTTCAAACACAGTAGACAACCTCCTCACTTCAGACCATTGTTCAGACCAAGATGCTCTTGCTGTGGCCAAGTCTTCAACCTAATCCAGTATATAGAAGATGAATTTGAAGTGAAAAATCACTGGGGCAGTGTTCGTAGATCTAACAGCTGCACACGACACTGTGAAACACAGAGGCCTATTTCTGAAGCTATATAAAACTATAGCGTATATAATCCGAAACCTCCTAGAAATAAACAATTTTTATGTAAAGATAGATGGCACTAAAAGCAGAAGCAAGGACGAATGAATGGCCTATCCCAGAGCTCAGTCCTTGTGCCACTGCTGTTCAATATATATACTAATGATCACCCATCCCTACCAATTATCCACAGATTTATCAATGTAGACAGTCTATGTCTGGCCACACAGGCCACCACCTTTCAAAAAGTTGACACACTATTATCAGCTGCCCTAAAGCAAATGAGGCAGTACTATGATAAGTGGTCCCTAAATCCAACCCCGCTCAAGACTCAAGTATATGCATTCCACCTGAGAAACAGATAATCTAATCGTAAACTCAAGATCTCTGGCGAAGAGACGAGCTAGAACATCAACAGTTGCCAGCGTACTTAGGTGTAACACAAGATAGAACTCATTTGCCGCCCATCTGCAAAAGCTCCGAGGGAAGGTTGGCTCTCGCAATTCTCTGCTAGAAGAACTACCAGGAAAAGAGTGGGAACAAATGCTCACATATTAAGAAGTGCCTTAGCCTCTTCTATGTACCAGCCAAGTGCTGTGCACCAATGTGGAGAAAATCATCGTAAACCAAGAAAATAGTTCCTGTAATCAACGAGGCATGCATTGTTATCACAGTGGTTGGCTGTTTGGCGTGATATGTTGATGAGATATACATGATCATGTTTATATAACAGTTTACATTGAACTTCATTTTCAGGAGACGTAAAATAAGGCCCTAAGACTTTATTTATGGATACTATTCAAATAGCTCATAATTTCATTTGACAAACAAGTGAAAATCTAATAAATATAATCTTTAAGATATCAACTTTAATTCAAGATTACTAAAATAAATTTTGCGTATTGTTAAAGCAACATCTTTGAATATATAAACCCAAAAACTGATAAGTATTTTTCCCCACTATTTTCGGAATTTCACGTTGATTATCAAAAGTTTCCAATTATTTACCATCAACTAGTTAGAGGCAAAGATTAATTTTTACTTTTCTTGTCATGTTTTAAAATACCAACTCGAACAGCTTTTTGATAATAGAAACAGAATTTTTCCATCAAAGTATTTAGAAAGTCGAAACATCTTAACAAAGCAGACAAGCCTTTGTTAAAACAGAAAGAAACCGAGCCACCAAAAGTTTTATTCGACCTTCCCAGCAAAGCAATGCCATTTGTTTTCAAAGGATTTCTCCGCCATTTGCATAAGTCAATTTCTGCTTTCAACCTTTCGACCTTTTTTCCCTCGAATTTTCAGGCTCTTAATAATAGTTTTTACATTTTCATTTAATGACGTCGAAAGTTTTACTTTCAGATGAAGTTAGGAAAAGTATAATCATATTTCTAAAACTTTTTTGAGCCAGAACTCAATTCTTTTTAGTTAGAATTCACGATTTTATTTTTTACTCTTGTTACTCTAAATTTCCGACAGTTTTTTTTATATTATCGTGGGCTATTTTAACCCGGCATCTTTTTACTTAACGTATATATATATATATATATATATATATATATATATATATATATATATATATATATATATATATATATATATATATATATGCATATATATACATAAATATATATACATATATATATATATATATATATATATATATATATATATAATATATATATATATATACATACATACGTACATACGTAGGATGCATAAACATTAAACAGGATTTCTTTGTGGTACGACAAATAGATGACCTTCAATCAAATAATATTTTCCAATAAGATTGGGACAATATTATTTCTTTAGAAGAAACATTTGTAATAAAACCCCATTAATATTTCTCTTCCAAAATGATTTGGGGTTTCTATAAAGAGAAAAGAATGAATCACTTACTGGGAAATAATAAAACAAGATTCGTCACGCGGAGATGAAAAGAAAGGAAGAGGTAACTCGACGTAGGGAATGTCAGGGCAAGAGGTGTGGGATTAAGCATCATAAAAGGTAATCTCTACTATATAATAAAGAGCATGTCTGAATACTCTCTCTCTCTCTCTCTCTCTCTCTCTCTCTCTCTCTCTCTCTCTCTCTCTCTCTCTCTCTCTCTCTCTCTCTCTCTCTTTATGTCAAGGAAAGGAGTATTAAACTAAAAAATCACTGTCTTTCTTTCCAGAAAGATTATTAAACTTATATATATATGTATATATATATATATATATATGTATATATATATATATATATATATATATATATATATATATAGAGAGAGAGAGAGAGAGAGAGAGAGAGAGAGAGAGAGAGAGAGAGAGAGAGAGAGAGAGAGAGGAGAGAGAGAGAGAGAGAGAGTACTTACATTAACAGCAACAACAAATGCAGCTATTTCCAGTCAACTGCAGGACAAAGGTCTTAGACATGCCAGGAGTTTGCCCAGTTATCATCACCACGCTGGCCAGTGAGGATTTTTGTCTAATCATTCACAGCAAACCAACCTAGTATGGGTGTCCCTGACAAGTACAGCTTTGCTGATCATGGCGATAACACAAACCAGTTTCTATGCCACTATATGACAAAGACCTCAGACATGTCCTTACTCATGTCTAGGGTTTGTCGAATTTTCATCCCCACGTTGGTCATCTGTAGATTGGTGGTAGTGGGAGATTCTCGTTAAATTTCTCAAAGCATATCAACATAGTATGCTTGTCCCTGATAAGAATAACAACAACAACAATAACAATAAAACAAGTTCCCTCGAAGCCTAAGGGATTTCCCAAAAGCAGGTCATGTATTTAAAGACCTAACCGAACCTTATCGAAAGTTTGGTCCATCCGACAGAAATATTTTTCTCTTAACATGTCGGGTTAATGAGTCATTATAAAGTTTAATGCTGAACTCAGAGGAACTGCCAGCGATGCTACGTCATCTCCCGAGTCGTCAAAGGACGAAGGATGCTGTGTTTAGTGTTTAGCCGAGTTCCTTTCTTGTCCTGATGAGTTGGGATTTTGGTTGGATATTTCAGGATTTTTTTTTTTTTTCATTAGAGGTGTAGAAGCTCTTTGCTGTTTTAATTAAATCATTCAAAGATGTTCTATGAACCTTTTTGTTATTAATTATGTTATTGTTATTAATTAATTAATTATTACATTCACCAACGAAGTTGGAAGGAGGTTTTGTTTTCAAACCATGTTTGTGTGTTTGTTTTGTGTGATTGTATGTGAACAGCTTCCTGGCCACAATTTTAATCGTAGAGTAATGACACTTGCAAAGATTAAATGTTATGTAAAGAGCTGGAAATAAATAAATTTTGGAAGGTCAAAGGTCAAGGTCACGGACAAGTATAATGTTCAAAATCAGTCAAAAAGGTCGAGAAACAAGCTACCGTGGTGGAGGTCTGCACTCTCAAAGTGCTTGTAATGTTATGCATTATTAGCATCATCATTAGTGTTATTATTACTAGGTAAGCTACAATCCTACTTGGAAAAGTAGGATGCTGTAAGCCCAAGGGCTCCAACAGGGGAAAATAGCCCGGAGAGGAAAGGAAAGGAAATAAATAATTAAACACAAAAGAATTAATGAACAATTAATAAAGCGTTCTGTAGAAACATCATAATACCCAATTGCTATAAAAACCGAATTATGAAAGATATTAAATTTAACTTCGGTAATGTAAAGTATAATTCTTTTCGTCGAATATATCAGCGTCATCAATAACCTTTTCGTAAACAATTACCAAATTGAAATTGAAATTATTAAAATTTCAATGATTATAAAAATTACTGGGAGGAGCGAAGAGAAGAAAGGTCCTCCCCCCCTTTTTTTGGGGGGGGGGGGCTATCACCCCAAAATTCGGGGAAGTGTCTTGGTAAACAAATGATGATCATCACCATCTACGCCTTTGACACAAAGGGCCTCGGTTAGATTTCGCCTCTATCTTGAGATTTTAATTTTATACTTCTCCATTCATCATCTTACTTTGCGCTTCATAGTCCTCAGTCATGTGCGCCTAGGTTTTCCGACTATTCTCGTGCCTTGTGGAGCCCAGCTGAACGTTTTGGTGAACTAATCTCTCTAGGGGAGTGCGAAAGAGCCATGACCAAACCATTTCAATCTACCCTTTACCATGATGTCATCCACATATAGCACTCGGGCAATCTCTCTTACAGTCTCATTTCTAATCCTTTCCTGCCATTTAACTCCCAATATCCTTCTGAGGGCTTTCTTCTCAAATCTACTAAATCTATTGGAGATTTGATTTGATATATATATATATATATATATATATTATATATATATATATATATATATATATATATATATATATAGATAGATAGATAGATAGATAGATAGAGATGATTATTATTATTATTGAAGTTAATAGAATGATTAAAATTGATCATGGACTGGACATTAATCTAGAACGATTGTAATTACAGATGGGACAACAGCACTCGATTAAATAACTTTGTTGAGTGTTATGGTTTAATGAACTTCCATGTCCTCAGAATAAGCTTCCTATTAAGGAACTCAGGTTTATTGAATCTGCAATGACCCTCAGAGAAGTGCAGATATTGCAGGACAGTTGAGGAAAGGTATTTTTTGACGATTTTACAATATCATAAATCAAATCGTTCATCAAAAATACTGAACCTCGTTTCCGGAAAGTCATAATTGAATAATAGGAAAGAGAAAGAGAAAGAGAAAGAGAGAGAGAGAAGAGGAAAGAGAAAGAGAAGAAAAGAGAAAGAGAAAGAGAAAGAGAAAGAGAGAGAAAGAGAGAGAGGAGAGAGAGAGAGAGAAAGAGAAAGAGGAGAAAGAGAAAGAGAAAGAGAAAGAGAAAGAGAGAGAGAGAGTGAGAGAGAGAGAGAGAGAGAGAGAGAGAGAGAGAGAGAGAGAGAGAGAGAGAGAGAGAGAGAATGCCGAATAGTGACGAATAAATGGATTAAGTCATAATCGTAAAAGAATTAAATTGAACTAGTAAAAACCCGTATATGACTTTTTTAGGCAAATGGTATTTTGAGATAAAGAAAGGATTTTTGAGGTCTTTAAACATATTTCATTGGATTCGTTCAAGTTTAAAGGCCGCTCATGAATGGAAGAGGCAAAAGGTCAGTGACATTTCCCTATCGAACAGGACAATGCCATGGAGACAGGCCATTTATACACATGATCAGCGCCCAAGCCCCTCTCCACCCAATGAGGGATAGGCAGTAGCTGCTGATAACTCAGCAGATAAACCTATAGGCTCCCTTAAATCCCCCATCCTTAGCTCACAAGGTTGATGAGGGTTGCAGCAACCAAAGGAACTTACGAATTTGAACGGGACTTGACCCTCAGTCTGGCGTTCACTAGTCAAGGACGTTAACACCTCAGCCGGGGATTGGAGTATAATCCAATCGATTAGCCAATAGAGTCCTGACGAGGAAATTGATTGAATCCACGTGTCGATGTCGATACCAAATCTTAAAGAGAAAAGGTAAATGCCGTTTTCGTCTTACCCGGAAACCTAACTGATGGTCAGATTGATCGGAGAGATGTTGCGTTCGATTTCTGGACGCCGCTAATACAGTTAACTTTGATGTTAAACGTGGGGAAGCTTGTTAAACTAATATATATATATATATATATATATATATATATATATATATATATATATATATTATATATATATATGCATATATATATATAATATATATATATATATATATATATTTATATATATATATATACAGTATATATATTTTTATATATATATTATACATATTTTTTATACATATTACATATCTAAGTATCTATATATATACATACATAGCTAATGTATATATATATATATATATATATATATATATATATATATATATGTGTGTGTATATATATATAGATATTTATATGTGTGTGTATATATATTATATATATATATATATATTTATGTGTGTATGTATATATATATATATATATATATATATATATATATATATATATATATATATATATATATATATATATAAAAGTGTGTGTGTACATACATATATATATATATATATAATATATATATACCAATATATATATATATATATATATATATATATATATATATATAACACACATATATATATATATATATATATACACAGTACATACATACATACGGTGTATGAATTTATGCATTAATCATGCATATATAAATAATACATTTATCAATGTATATACAATTCATATAACTACAGTATATGCATGCCCAAACTACTTTTAATTTTCAAAAACGTATTTTCATATGCAAATAAAACGGTTCTTTAACGGCTTCATCAATAAATTTTTACCGGTTTCCACGATAACAACATTTGATTAATATGAAAAGGTAATCGCTTGGGGACCATCGATATCAAATGGAATCATATCATATCATTTCAGAGTTTGATGGAGGAAATCATTTAGGATTTTTTTTGTAGTAAAAATTTGTCATTTGTGAATTAATTAATGTAAGAGACTCGTCAAAGTCACGGCTAAATATTTAGATATAGCCTATATCCACACTCATGCACACCCCTCTCACCTGGGTATGACAACGCCCTCTCACCTCAACCTGAGGGACGGGGAGAGCTTAGCGTGACCGGAAATATATATATATATATATATATATATATATATATATATATATATATATATATATTATATATATATATATATATATATATATACATATATGTGTGTGTATAATGAGAGAGAGAGAGAGAGAGAGAGAGAGAGAGAGAGAGAGAGAGAGAGAGAGAGAGAGAGAGAGAGGAGACACTAGTTTTTTAATATAAGGGAGAACATTTCGAAAATTACTATCTCTAATAATTCTACTCGATTTCTCCTAACAATTCTCTTCCCTAAAATAATATCCAGAAATATTGATAATTGCAAACTTACATTTTAAAAAATTGAGCGTCCGCCTAAAATACATTTCCATGTGTCTGCATTCTAGTTCACTATGGACCCTACTTACCTATCAACAACTAAATCAAGTTCTGTGGCCCATTTTTGCATTCATATGCTCCAGCACAACCATCCTTTCGGGTTCTTCAAACATGGGCTAAGCTCACATTCAGGAAAGTCAACCTAAACTCTCCCTATCACAAGATTTACTTCAACGTTTAATTTCATACATATATCCCTTAAAAACTAACATATACTTTGTGTGTGTGTGAAAGTGTTAATATAAGTATGTATGTATGTATGTATGGGGAGACCGGGGCTAGTTGGCACACTTTTTACATTTTTATTCATAGCTATAAAAACTATGGGGTATTTTTGCGATTTTATTACATTAATGGAAAATATAAACATCTGACTACATTTCATTGCATTACAGACGCTGGTTCATGACTAAATAAAAACACAAATTTGTTTCAAAAAATATTTTTCACATGTGCCAACATACCCCACATGCGGGGTAAGTTGGCACACACTGAGGGGCAAGTTGGCTCATGATTTTTTTGTCTCGTTTAAAGACTATTTAAACACTATTTAGTAGAGCACCAATTCTTAGTATCATAGAAATCACAGCACTTAATATCACAAAGGTTTAAACAAATGTTTTTTTATCATTGAAAACTATCTCTGGCAAACAAAAAAATAAAACTATATTTGAATGCCCAAAAGCGAAACTTATTGTAAATCACAGTTTGTGTTATGAAAATAAGAAAGTAAACACTACCATTTGAATCACAACTCTCACTTTAACTAAAAGAAAATCAGATCTAATGAAATACCTTAAACCTTCAATGTAGTCTGTCAAAACATTCAAATCACAAAATAAATGTTACACTTTCAAAGCAAGGAAGGGGAAGCTAGTCTGATTCATCATTTGATTCACAGTGATTACAAGTAAGAAACAAATTTTTATCAGTGCAATTTTCATGAGCAAACCTTTTGCAAACCAGGCATTGCACCCAGATTTCTCGCGGTCTCCTATTGGAAAATGGTTCTACACATACCAAACAGTAGGTTTCCTCCTCTTAAGATTCTGAGCTTTCTGGAATTATTCGTTTTGTTTCTTTTTCCCTGAAAACATAATTCTTTCAGTTTTCACTATTACTTTTGACTTTTTCTCCTCTAATGCTCTTTTAACTGGAGTATCTGTCAAGATTGCAGTGGTTCGCTTCCTTTTGTTCAATGAGTTTCCCTTTCTTGAAACTGCCCTAGTTAGTGGTCTTACTGCTTCTGGTGTTAAGCTCAAGTTTATTTTTTTCTGTGTAGAGATTCCCGAAGTAGATGGTGTTGGTTCATTTACGTGGCTGATTGCCATATTCGGAGCCACAAGTTCATTCATCCCTTCTAATTGGGCATCCTTGAGTGTTGAAGGAGAACCAGCTTGGTTTGTAGTTTTGTGTGTAGCCTCTGATGGATATAGATTCAGCATACCAGAGCTTCCATTTTCTTGGGATGCTTGCATTTCAGACAAATCATTAGGCAAAGGCCTGTCTGTTACATAAGCACCCATAAAATCTTCTTCCTGAAATATATCCCTATTAAAGGGTGAAATCCCTATAGCTTTGAACCTAGCTTAAGATATTGGCAGGAGTTACAGCAAGTGGCAATGCCATGGAAATTATTCCTGGAATTTCATATATAGTCATTGTAAAACCTGGATGATTTGTCATCCAAGAGTCACAGGATCTATTTACATACTTCTTCAGTGGTACGTACTTATATCAAGCAGTTGCAGCCTATAGGAGCAGTGTGTGGGGGGGGGGGGGGGATGAAAGAGCAACAATTCCATTTCCTTACACTAATTCAGGCCATCTATGGACAGGTGAGACTCATGATTGTCTAGTAATAAAAGCACTGGGCGCTCTTTTAAACATTTAGTATGTTTCACAAAATGGTTAAGAAACCAAACAAAATCAGACCCTTTATCCACCCTGATGGATTAGCTGCTCCTGAACTACCTAGAGGGCTATTAATCCGGAAATGATCCCGGAAATGAACTCTGGGGAAAACTAAGAAAGGAGGGACTGCATTACCAATTGCTGAAACAGCTATAGCGACTGTTACAAGAGTTCATCTTTCTGCTGAGGTAATTTTTCCAATTTGTTAAGACCCTTTTCGAGCAACAACTTTAACAGGCTTCTGAACTGTTGTTACCCCAGTTTCATCCATGTTCCGCATGTCCCTTGGAGTAAACTCATAGCAATCTTAGACAGATTGAAAATTTTGAACAAAACATGTCTACATTCATCCTGTCAAAACTTGTTGCTCTTGAAAGACTAGTTGCTTGTGGTCCTTTTTTTCTTTTCAAAAAACCAGAAAACCAGTCAGCACCAGTCATCTCATTTTCTGTCCATGAATTGGGAATGGAATTTTTGCTATATGTAGCATACTAATATGCCAATTTTCTAACATCCCTCACAGATAAGACATAATAAATATCGGCTGCACGTTAAAGATACGTAGAAAGTTCCTTTTCCCGTTCCTTAGAAAATACCTGTCTGTGCTGAGTGTAGCCCACAGTAAGAGATGAACTTCCTTTAGTCAAAAGTTGTTCATCAATTATTTTATGGCAATAACATGTAAGCGTTCGAAATGAAATGCCAAAATCTTTTGCAACCCCTCTTATTGAATTGTTCAAACTTTACACATTTGACAGCACTTAGAATCACATCAGGTGGAGTTAAGGCTCGTTCAGTTTTTCTTTGATATGCTCTAACCATGTTTGAAAAACAAATGGGAAAATTGCTGTGATATTGCCTAAAAGTGTCCAAAAATTAATAAGAATAGGTCTTTGGGGCAAGTTGGCACAGTGCCAACTTGCCCCAGTCTTGCTGTGCCAACATGCCCCAACCAAGAAACTGTCATTAAACGGGATCTGATGAATAACCTTACAATTTAAAAACTTTGTATTATTGTAAATTTATTTCCATATTTCAAGAGATATTTTAGCTAGAAAACATTCAGCATATCAAGTAATTTAGCACATGTTTTAGCAAAGAATAGTAATTTCTCAGATTTTACTTAGCGTCATCAAAATCAAACTTTTGTCCACAAGTCAATTCTCATACACTGTATCCTGATGGCGATATCAGAGCTATCTGACATCAAACATAGAAAATATTGCAGTTGTGCCAACTTATGTAGATAGATATAGGCTATATATAGACATACATGAATTATTGCATTGTGTATATATATATATATATATATATATATATATATATATATATATATATAATATATATATATATGTATATATATATATTACATATACTGTATATATAATATATATATATATATATATATATATATATATATATATATATATATATATATATATATATATATCTATATTCACATACATATATATATACATACATATTTACATAAAATATACATAAATAGATATATTGAAAGATATAGATTTTACCCAACTATTTTTACAGCATGAGCCAGTTGGCCCTATAAGGGTATAGACTTCTGGTCTTAGCAAGATATACACAATAGAATGAGGCTGTTTACCCCAAACCTTTCATTTTTAGATACCTTTATATAATGATGCCCTCTCCTGCATGGTGATTTGGTGGGCAGTGAGCCAAGACAGCCTTTACATTGAGTAAGTGATTTGACCTATAAAACAGCAGATATTTTTAATAGGTCATGAAACAACTGGTAACTAGAGGGGCACTCAGTAGAGCGCAGACCTTCACCGCAGCAGCTGATTTCTCGGGCTTTTACTCGACCTTGACCATTGACCTTAGCATGTATTAATTGGCACGGGTTTTCATACACTCGAATATGAACCTAGTTTGAAGTTTCTGTAACTACGATGTCCAAACTTATGGCTGATTAGGTGAATTGGAGATTTTGCTTGACCGTGACCTTGACCTTTGACATTAACATATATTAATTGGAGCGGATTTTCATACACTCAAATATGAACCAAGTCTGAAGTTTCTGTAACAACGATGTCCAAAATTATGGCTGATTGCGTAATTTAGACATTTTGCTTGACCAAGACCTTCAATTTCCAAAATTTAATCGTCTCCAGCTTTTTATACAACATTTGATCCTTCATTACTCTACGATTCAAATTGTGGCCGGGAAGCTGTTCACAAACAAACACACAAATATGGAAAAGCATAACCTCCTTCCAACTTCGTTGGCGGAGTCCAATGAGCAAGTCCATTTTCCAAGGGACTCAGAAAACGTGAGAAATCAAGATAACAAATCAGGAACTACAGAGAACCAGATGAAGGATGGACTCGTGAGCTTGAAGGATTAATGGTTATTGAAAGGCAGACTGGCAGGGAAATGATCCAATAAGTCACGGGAAGGAAAAGTTGATGTTATGGATGGGAGGTTTATTTCAGCTGTTGGCGGTTTCATTTCGGAAATTCTGGAGGAATCTTGAAAGCTTCTCGGTTGACGTCGGGGAGGAGGGTTGGATATGGAATCCTACAGGTAACTCAAGATTTATTTCACACTTAATTAATACTCTAGTATTGTTCGATATAAATTTTCTCTTTTATCGTGATAGATATTAGCTGTTAAATCATAATTGGAGATATATCAAGTATTTTCTTGAAATTCATAAAGATGGTAAAAATACGACTTTGAAATATATTTCTGCTAAATAATTTACAATATGGTAAATTTTTTTTTATGAAAGGACTATAAATCCTTTTTGGGTTGTTTAATGTACCCCACGCGTTTCATACAGGCTCATACACTGTAATGCTATTGCATTTTTTATTTCTCACACTGATAACAGAAAAACCTGTTTAAGCTTTCCCTTGCATGTTTCACATTATTCGAATTTTTGTGACATTATTGCCCTCAACTGTTTGTATATAAAAACCCGTTATCTTGTTGAATAAAGTCACTTGCATTCACCTCGCTTCTCTGTTAGTACTTAACAGCTACCTTGAAAAATAAGAATGAAGTTGATATCGGTTCCCATTTACATATTCGTCATTAATTTTCATATTAGTGTTTATAATTTCTAAGTACTTCACATATGATAAATATGCTCCAGAATAACAACCCACAAACACTATTATATATAAAAAAAAAAAATAATCGTGATATTCATTATGGATGGAATATCCAATCTCTACCAAAAACGAATATAAATTATTCCAATAGCAATCTCAACCTTCTTTCGATTAATGAAAAGATTATTAATACTAGAACACACAAACACACATACACACACACACTGTACAATACCAAGCGTGCACGCGCGCGTGCGCTAGACCATAAAACCTTTCTTTTTTCCTTCCTAACTTCATCTGAGATTTTTGTGAAAGTTTTCTCCCTGAGAGAGAGAGAGAGAGAGAGAGAGAGAGAGAGAGAGAGAGAGAGAGAGGGAGAGAGAGAGAGAGAGAGAGATGAAGCAGAAACCTTTCCCGGATGATTTCCCGCCTAATGAAGGAAAAGACATGTCCCGCCCAACGTCGGTTTCCCTTCGACGGAAACCGAAAAGGAATCATCTTCGATTTCGGGGTTTTTTTCTTTGGTCCGTCTTATGCATATTTGAGTTGCTTCGGTAGACCTTTCTTTTATTAAAGCCGAATGGTGCAGAAAACTTTATGGTTTCTCGGTAAAATAGAAAAAACCATTAAGGATTGTTAGAAAAAGCCATAGAGGATTGTTAAAAATAATCAATGCCCTATTTAAGTTTCAAGGCATACTAGTCAACTGAGCATCTTTGTTTTATTAAAGTCAAAAAGCGCAGAAAACTTTATATTTTCTTGGTAAAATAGAAAAAGCCATAAAAGATTGTTAAAAATTTTAGTCAACCGAGTATCTTTCTTTTATTATATTCAGAAGGTTCTGAAAACTAGAAAAAAATCCATAGAGGATTATTAAAAATAGTCAATGTCATATCCAAGTTTTAAATAAAATCAGTCAACTCGATATCTTTCTTTTATAGTTGTTATTTGGTACGGTAAAGTAATATTTGAATTGCTTCAGTAAACCTTTCTTTTTATCAAAGTCAAAAGGTGCAGAAACCTTTATAGTTTCTTGGTAAAATAGAAAAAGCCATAGATGATTGTTAAAAATAATCAATGCCATATAAAAGTTTCAAAGCATATTACTCAACGGAATATCTTTCTTTTATTAAAGCCAAAGGAGGCAGAAAACTTTATAGTTTCTTGATAAAATAGAATCAGCCATAAAGGATTGTTAAAAATAATCAATGCTACATTTAAGTTTTATAGAAAATTAGTCAACTGAGTATCTTTCTTTTATCCAAGCCAAAATGTGCCGAAAACTTTATAGATTCTTGGTAAAATAGAATAAGCCTTAGAGGATTGTTAAAAATAATCAATGCCATATTTAAGTTTCAAAGCATATTAGTCAACTGAGTATCTTTCGTTTATTAAAGTCAAAAGGTTCTGAAAACTATAAAAAAACCATTGATGATTACTGAAAATATTAAAGTTTTAAAGAAACTTAGTTAACTCAGTATCTTTCTTTTGTAGTTGTAATTTGGTACGGTAAAGTAATATTTAAATTGCTTCAGTCGACTTTTCTTTTATTAGAGCCAAAAGGTGCAGAAAACTTTATAATTTCTTAGTAAAATAGAAAAATCATAGAGGATTATTAAAAAAAAAAATCACCGCCATATTCAAGTTTTAAAGGAAATTAGTCAATTGAGTATCTTTCTTTTGTAGTTTTAATTCAGTACGGTACTGTCATAGTTGAGTTGCATCGGTAAATATTTCTTTTATTAAAATCAAAAGGTGCTGAAAACTTTTGGTAATTTAGTTTCTTGTTGAAATAGAAAAAAAAACCATAGAGGATTATTAACATTATCATCGCCATAGTCAAATTCCAAAGCAAATGAGTCAACTGAGCATTTTTCCTCACCCACGTAGTCGTTTATTTATTTGTTTGTTTGTGAGCAACTTTACACAAATACTGGTGCTGGTTTTGACCAAATTTTGTAGTCGTGTTGGGTATGACCCAAGGATGAATCTTAACATTTTACATTAAGTACATCGAAGTACAAATATGCAGCAGTACTTTGAAAATAATCGCAATGTTCAGTAAATGTCACATGTTTTGTTAAGTTTATTTTTTGTTTGTAAACAACATTACGCAAAATCTACGGAACCAATTTCAACGAAACTTGTTGGACATGTTGGGTATGACCCAAGGATAAACCCAATAGATTTTGAAGAAAATACATCGAAGTACAAGTACGCAGTGGAGTTAAAGGCAAAATAAGACTGCTTGGCGTGGCGAAGGCATGCTCTCTACTGACTGCCCCTCTAGTTCAGTACTGTAATGTATGTAACATGACAAGATTTGGGATGTAGATCCTCTTAATAGAATTCACCATACGACGTTAGTTAGAACATTTGCAAAACATGAATCGAAGCATTGTAGTGTCTAATTTAAATAGCATTTAGCTGCCGATTTATAAAGCTTGAGTCCAAGCATCGAATTCAATACAGTTAAAAAAATCGTAATTTCAATTGAAAATTCTCCCTAAAAATATAGGGTTCTCAGCCGTATTTCAGTAATACAAGCGAACGTAATTCATACATCACCATCATCTCTTCCTACGCCTATTGACGCAAAGGACCTCGGTTAGATTTCGCCAGTCGTCTCTATCTTGGGCTTTTAATTCAATACTTCTCCATTCATCGTCTCCTATTTCGCGCTTCCTAGTCCTCAGCCATGTAGGCCTGGGTCTTCCAACTCTTCTGGTGCCTTTTATACTCCACTTTGTTATTATCTTATACGGGTTAGTGACCGTAATATCACTCTTTAGGTCAATATATCCGTTTTTAAAACGGTAAATGCCAGGCAAAATTTATTCCAGGATTTTTACCGTTTTTTTTCTTTTTTTTATCTTTTAAGGCAAATTTTCCACGAAGAGGTACATGTTCTTATAAAAAATATGACAAATTTTATTGACTTTTAAGACAAAAATTTTGATTATTGAACAGAACCTGTTCGCATACAAATGTGACATATCAAAGAATATATATTTCAACAGAAGCCCATTCGCACAGAAAAAAAAAAATAACGAAGAAAATAAGTTAACGAAATGCAGATTGAATTGAACATCTAACTCGATATTACAAGATTATAAAGAGAAAGACAAATACTATAGGTATTTGCTTAGCCACACAATTAACATCAACCAGAAAAAAAAATCTGTATTTACCTTAGATGTCATTATAAGATTTCCAAGATCAAAAGAGAGAGAGAGAGAGAGAGAGAGAGAGAGAGAGAGAGAGAGAGAGAGAGAGAGAGAGAGAGAGAGAGAGAGAGAGAGATAATATCAGACAGACCCCATGCTAGATAAAAACAATGAATTTCAGTTGGAATCTGTGAGAAGAAGATTTTCTCACGCTTTTATTCCAAGGATAATTAAATCATTTCTACATATGCCATTTCAATAGATGCAAATAAGAGGCATAGTCATTAAATTTATTCATATTTCTCCGGCATTGTGACATCGAATTCTTTGAAGTCCAGAAATACAGATAAAACGTTACATGCATACATAAGTACATACATTTAATACCGGAAACATAACTCGCAACGATTTACCCTTTGATTGCCTCCGCCAACGAAGTTGGAAGGAAAGTATGTTTTACTCCGTTTGTGTGCTTGTAATTTGTGTGTGTGTGTGTTTGTTTATGAACAGCTTTCTGGCCACCATTTTAATCGTAGAGTAATGAAACAAGCAGGGATTAACTTATATGGAAATAGCTAGATATGATTAAATTTTGGAAGGTCAAGGTCAAAGGTCAAGGTCCCTGTCAAGCAAAATGTCCAATTCAAGTAATCAGCCATAAGTTTGGACATCGCTGACACAAAGACTTCAAACTGGTTTCACACTTGAGTGTATGAAAATCCACCCCAATCAATAAATGTTAAAGTTAAAGGTCAAGGTCAAAGGTCAAGGTCGAGAAATAATCTGCCGCAACGGCCGAGTGCCCTTTTAGTTGAAGAATTAATTTCACCACACTCGTACAAGTTAATTATTCCTCAACATCTCTTTTGCAGAAAAAGTACTACAGAGAATTGGCAGTTATTGATAGCACTACTGCATGCTTAATACGTTATCCCCTCTGAAATATTCATACTAGGGATAATTTAGTCTAAGAGTCCCAACTGTATTCAATTTTCATTTTAATTTACTAGCTAAGCTACAACCCTAGTTGGAAAGGCAGGATACTATAACCGCAAGGGCTTCAACAGGGGAAAATATCCCATTGAGGAAAGGAAACATGGAAATAAATAAACTAAGAAAAGTAATGAACAATTAAAATGGCATATTTTAAAAAAGAATCCGGCACAATATTTCTACCTAATAATATGAATCCATTGTATGAAGAATATTGATATGAGGAGCCCCTTTTTTGGAACAGGTAAACTATCAAAAGTTTACAATAAGTAACAGTGGCAGCATTGTACACCCTTTGTTGGCTAACTTGCGCAATTCAAGCGAGTATTTTCAAAAGATTTTGTAGGTTTAAGAACAAAGTCCGCAGAAGAATTTTGGGATTAAAATGGCAGGACAGGATTAGAAAAAAAAACTATAAGAGAAATTACCCGAGTGCCATATGTGGAGGAGATCATGATGAGGGGTAGATGGAGATGGTTTGGGATTGCTCTTCGCACTCCCCACTTACTTCGCACTTACTTATTTCGTAGTCTTTCTGGATTACCAATTGATCATGCTTGGATAACTATAAAATCTTGAACGTTATCGTCATCCATTTAATTCTTCCTCCATAGTTTTAGTACAATGTTAAAATGTATGATTATAATTTTCATGTGAATTACAACTCTTTCCAAAAACTGTAATATCGTTCTTGAAGATTCTTTATAATTATTTGGCAACAGTTAAGGTCTAACTACTATGACGACGTCAAAGACAGCTTCCTTAATTAAGAGCTACAGCTGACCCATTTGCAAGGGAATCAAGGTAACATTGCAATTAATTCCTGCACTAAGATGCAATCATAAGGACCTCCATGTTACTTTTTTTTAAATTAGAAAATCAAGCAATTATTAGAGAAGAATATGCTTCAACTATTAAAGTACTGTCGCAAGATAGATGTTAGGTACTGACAGAAAGGCAAGATGAATGCAAGTGACTTTTTCAACAAGATAACGAGCATATATACAAACGATTGGGGGCAACAATGGCACAAAAATTCATATATATATATATATATATATATATATATATATATATATTATATATATATATATATATATATATATATATATATATATATATATATATATATATATATATATATATATATATATATATATATATATATATATATACATGAAATATCTAGTGTTAATGTTTCTAAAATATTTTATTTTATTTTCCATTACTTCTTATATCGTTAATCTATTTCCTTATTTCCTTTCCTCACAGGGCTATTTATCCCTGTTGGAGCCCTTGGGCTTATAGTATCTTGCTTTTCCAACTAAGATTGTAGCTTAGCTAGTAATAATAATAATAATAATAATAATAATAATAATAATAATAATAATAATAATAATAATACAGTGCATGAGCGTGTGGTACAGCATTTAAGCACATAAATAGTCTGAGAGGCCAAATTCCAGTTCCGATAATTGAATACAAGAAAAACAAGAACATCAAATGAATAAATTTCTAAATTTCCCTTAATCAGTATTTTATCAAATGTTCAGTGTTTTGTCGAAAACAATGAATACTTTCTCCTTACAAGCAAAATGGATCTCCGAGTCGAGAGCAGCCTTAAATTGCAATAATTTAGTTTTACCGATTCACTTTATAGTGTCTCTTGTGCTATCTCATTCCGTTCCTTTCCAATGGTGGCTTATTTCTGTATAAATGTTTAGTCACTTATTATATTCGGAATGTTTACCAAAACATGATAGAAAAGTAACAAAAGAAGATGGAAATGGAAGGATAATTTTACCGAGAGAGAGAGAGAGAGAGAGAGAGAGAGAGAGAGAGAGAGAGAGAGAGAGAGAGAGAGATATTGTCCTTTTGAGATACAGGAACAGAACCTAAGATTAAAGGATGCTTGTTCTTTTCTCTCTCTCTCTCTCTCTCTCTCTCTCTCTCTCTCTCTCTCTCTCTCTCTCTCTCTCTCTCTCTCTCTCTCTCTTTGTGGGTTGTATCAATGAAAAACCACAGTAAGTTTAGTGATAACACGTCAGGATTTGTATAGGATGAAATGTTGCTATAAAATGTAGACCTAATTTGTTTCTCAAAAGTAAATTTGCTGTCGAGAATCACACCTAAAATTTTAAGTAATACAAAGTTAAAGAAATATAATCAATGCTGAGATCCGGATGTTGAGGAGCCAATGTCCTTGACCTACTTACCATCATACTTTGAGTTTTGTTAGGATTCAACTTTATACCCCATAATTTGCACCATGCACTAATTTTAGCTAGATCTCTATTAAGGAAGTCAGCAACCCCAGATCTACATTCAGGAGATGGAATTGATGCAAAAAGAGTAGCATCATATGCATATGCAACAAGCTTGTTTTCTAGGCCAAACCACATGTCATGTGTATATAGTACGAAAAGTAATGGGCCAAGAACAATACCCTGGGGAACACCAGATATCACATTCCTATACATACTATGGTACCCATCAACAACATCTCTCTGCGATTTATTACTTAAAAATCCAATAATGATGATAAGAAAGGACTCACCCACTCCCAACTGTTGGAGTTTGAAAACAAGGGCCTAATGATTAACAGGATCAAAGGCAACACTAAAACCAAGGCCAATCATACGAACTTCCTGACCACAATCAAGGGATTTCTGTACACTGTACAGCATTGGAGATCGTAAGAAGGGCATCACATGCTCCAAGGCCATTACGAAAACCAAATTGCAAACTAAGAAACAGATGATTACCTTCAGCAAACCTGTCAAGAACATTGAGAACCATTCATTCATGGCAAAATATATACAAATCAATTTCAAGCAATATTTCTAGGCATCTCATAATATCTTATGTCCATATATAGAGAAGTGATATTCAATGTTCTTCACCTCATTTCAGGTGGACAGTAGAAGAAAGGGTAAAACTATATCACGGCGCTCGCTCTCTCTCTCTCTCTCTCTCTCTCTCTCTCTCTCTCTCTCTCTCTCTCTCTCTCTCTCTCTCTCCAAGCGTATCAGTTCTTAATCTCGTTACTACTTCTATCGATAAAGGTAATCAAAGGGGATCAGACTAAAAATCCTGGTTCTCCTTAGTGTCATCAAGTTGAGTGGCCAGTTGATACGCCTCGTGCAATTCACATTTCGTCCAGACATTTCGAAACGCGTAACGCAACATTCCTTTGAAGCGACTGGCATTTACCGACAATTGGTGAGAATGACCGCGTAGCTTAACAACTTGCACATTGTGCACGGTGCGCGGGCCTCGAGTCTCAGTCCACATTGGCATTTTTGTTACAAGAACATGTTGCTTTACGTTCATTTGCACGTGGTTGTGTAGCCGGTTTAAGCAGCACGTCTAAAAGGATACTCCAATATCAAACCTTTGCTTTCTAGTCTTAGGTAGCGCCATAGCCTCTGTACCCTGGTCTTTCATTGTTTTGGGTTAGAGTTCTCCTGCTTGACGGTACCCACTGTCTGGGGTTAGCGTTCGCTTCCTTGAGGGTAAACTCAGGACCACTATTCTATCTATTCCTTTTCCTCATTGTCTATTTTCCCTCTTGGAGCCCTAGTGCTTATTGCATCCTTATTTTCCAATTCGGTGGCCAGTATCCTGTAGTCATTGCGTCACGTCAGAGAAGAAACATTTTGTCACGTCTCAGATGTGGAACTGAGGAGAGAATGGTAATGAGCGTTGATTCAATTAGGGAGAGGAAGAAAGATGCTGATTCGATTAAGGAAATAAATCAGGATGGTGATTCAATTATGGAAAGGAAGCCAGGTAACGATTTCATTAGACAAAGGAAGCAAGATGCTGACTTAGGTTTAAGGTTTTAAAAGTTTAAAGGCCTCCCATGAATCGCAGAGGCAAGGGACAGTGACATTGTCCTATCAAGCAAGGCAATGCCCTAAAGACTGACCATATTACATATGATCCGCGCCCAAGCCCCTTCTCCACCCAAGCTAGGACCAAGGAGGGCCAGACAATGGCGGCTGATGACTCAGCAGATAGACCTACAGGTTCCCCCAAACCCCAACCCTTAGGTCATAAGGATAGAGAAGTTGTAGCGACCAAAGGAACTAACGAGTTTGGCAATCACCAGGCAAGGACGCTACCACCACACCCACCACAACCCTATCAGGAAGAAGCAAGGTATTAATTTAATTAGGGAGAGAATGGAGGATACAAATAAGGATACTGTCAAGAAATGTCAGTGTTTGGAGATTTTTTTTTTTTTTTTTTCATGTGGCTTAAATCATGGTGGATGGGTAGAGCTCATTTTTCCCAGAAGTGGTAACTAAGGTATAAGTGAGGTAACCCTATGAACGTGAGATTTGAATTGAGTTTGACTCAAATAACCCATTAGAAAATGAAAAAACACACATTTAACGATCATAGTGATTTTCTAATGATAGATATTTCCGGAAATATGAGGAAAAGACAGGTTTTAAAATTCTGATCGACAAACAAATTCGGCCATGGTGTAGCTTGAAAGTTAAAGGACTCTAATCAAAGTTTCCTAACGAAGTAGGAATTTAGGGATACTCTTTCATGAGAGAGAGAGAGAGAGAGAGAGAGAGAGAGAGAGAGAGAGAGAGAGAGAGAGAGAGAGAATAGTCGAAGCATGCTGAGTGGAAAAAGGGATAGTATTATACGGCTTGTATCCCATGAAAGCTCACGACATAAAAAAAAAATGAAAATGAACGAATGATCAAATGTTAAGAGGTTATTTGAGAAAATAAAGTAGCTAACAAGCTAAGGATGTGTTTTTGAAGAACAATGGTTTTATTACTGTTCATAGCTGAGAAGGAAATGCGGTCTTATCGTTAGCAAAGTTACTTTATTTGGATAAAATCTACGATTATAAAATCAGTCTTGGGTGGATATAATAGCTATAAAAGCAAGGATAATAATCTTAGTAGCAGTAATAATAATAATAATAATAATAATAATAATAATAATAATAATCTCCCCTATACCAGAAAGAGCAAGTGTTTGGATATACAGTAATATATATATATATATATATATATATATATATATATATATATATATATATATATATATATATGTGTGTGTGGTGTGTGTGTGTGTGTGTGTGTGTATTTCTTTCGGATCACGCTGTAGTATTGCCAGACGTATAACTACTTGGTCTCTCCCCGTCCCTCGGATGGGGGGGGGGGGGGAGAGGGAGTAGACATAAGATAGTGAGAGCGGATACCAGTAAGGCTGCCCATTCACTAGCGACTTGATTTAGAAATCAGATTGTAGTGGGCGGGGCTTTGAAATTGTACAAGTGAGCACTCACGCTGCGATCAGATCTTCAAAAACATGTCATTTCAGTCTCAGCAGTAGAGCAGTTAACACCTATGGCAGAGCCGCTCCATGATAATGACCTTTATGCTTTTGCTTTTTTGGCTTGTAAATATGTAACTTAAGAAAAAAGCAAACAAGAAGAGATTTTTGGATTAAAGGATGGCTAGAGAAAAGAGCCTTTTTTTCTCATTCCAATTTACTGAAGGAGTTGAAACTGTACCCTAATGATTGGGCTAATTATCTTCGAATGGATATGGACACTCATGAATTACTTAATACAGTAGCACCATTTATACAGAGGCAAGACACGTGCACGAGGATGGCAAATAACACCCCATGAAAGAATTTCTGCTACACCACGATATTTAGCAACAGGATGATCATATGAAGATCTTAAATACAATGAGGCAATATCTCCTCAACGGTTAGGTCAAATAATTCCAGAAACCTGTCAAGCCACATGGCCTTACTGAAGGGGGAATATATGAAGGTAAACAGATTTTTTTAAACTTTATTACACAAATATAATAGCCTCTTTCTATTCAATAACATGGTACACATATTGCAATCACTCCACCAAAAGATGCAGACTCCTATTTTTATAAATTATAAGGGTTTCATAGCCTAATAATTTAATAGCAGTCGTCAATGCAAAAGGCGAATTTATCATATATGATTTAGGAACGAATGGCAGAATATCACAATATTTGGTGAAAAAATTATGCAAAGGTAGTCTTTTTCTTATTTTTTGAATTCTTACGATCTAATAAACAGAAAAGGATATTCAACTATAGACTTTGCCAGAGCTCGCCGAATATTAGTGTGTGTATTCAGAAGACTGAAAGCAGTTTTTCGAATATTTTCAGCTCCAATTAATTTAAAATTAGAAAAACGGAGAAGATTGTAATGTCATGTTGTTTGTTGCACAATTATCTTCAGCGTCATGCTAAAATTCCAGATGTGTCGAGGCGATCTGCCCTCTGATTATCCTGCATCATTATTACCTGACGTAAATGGACATGACACCAGTGATGCAAAAAAAAATCGAGAAATGTTTATGAATTATTTCAATGGTGAAGGTGCAGTACACTGGCAATTAGAGAGGTTTGAAATACTTTTGGTATCTGAGCATTATAATGATTGCGGTTTTATGGGTTATGAATGTTAAATATTAAATTATTTCTAAATAACTTTGTGCATATCTGTTGCCTTAAAAAAAATAGTTTCATTCATATACGGAATTATTATATATTACATGGTTGAAGTTAAAATGATTCTTTTCATGAAATACAATAATGCAATGTATAATAGTTTCCCCTTATCTCTTGCATATTAGACACAGAAGGACATGGTGTTTCTGATTCTTTTACAAATGATAGAATATCATAACACCATAGAGATGATTCATAAACCTCATCAGTTCCTGTGCCAGATTTCCTGCTGGCTTCAACCTTTTTTAGTTCCATTCGCAACACAGTGCGCATATTGTTGAGTTTTTAGTCACCCTGTATTTATTTTCTTCTGGACACTTTTCTTTAAGTTTTTCTATCAGAACTTCGTAAGCCTTGTTTTAGCATTTCTATCTTAATACAATTTGCTTTTTACATTCCATAGGCATGGATGACACTTATAAATCTCAATAAATTCGCCCAAAAAAAACTTTGTCCAACCCAAACCTCAGATATTATTTTTCCACTTATATTTTTCACTCGAAAGAACAAAATAATGAGGTTTCTGATATAGAGACTGGCCAGGTTGACCTCACCCAGCCACAAACGAGCAGTTCCAATCGGGGTAAATTACATCTGTCTGTAAATGGCCTCCTTTAGATCTCAACGAACAATCGATTGTAGCAATTAGATCATACAGTCAGATTGGAAGATAAATTTGAACACCCACACCAACGATATGCTGAAACTCCGCCCACTTTGATCTAATCTAACAGATATGGTCGCTAGTGAATGGGCAGCCTAAGAGGTACTCTCGGAAACCTCAACTGCCGTGTTGTAGTTAGGAAAGGGGGAGGGAAGGGGGTGAAGGGTTGAATCTGTGAGAATGTGTATATCTATATAAATATTTAGCCGTCATTTTTGACGGGTCGCGTACACTAATAATAATAATATTAATAATAACTCAATTTGCTTGAATTGCTATTACATACGCATGACATTCCCCGTAAGATAAGAGAAATGTCGTTATGTTTGTGAATTTATAGTGCCATTCATCTTAAAGACGTATAAGCAATCATGATTGTATAATTACTATCATTATTATTATTATATTATTATTATTATTATTATAATTATTATTATTATTATTATTAGCTAAGCTATAACCCTAATTGGAAAAGCAGGATGCTATAAGCCCAAGGATTCCGCTAGGGAAAAAGGAGCCCAGTGAGGAAAGGAAATAAGGAAATAAACAAACTATATGAGAAATAATGAACAATTAAAATAAAGCATATGGTAACAACATTAAAACATAACTTTCGTATTTATAAACTATAAAAAAGAGACTTAAGTTATCCTGTTCACCTACAATCAAACACTATTCGGATTCGATTAAAGCATTTTTCTTATATTCCTTTACGGTGCAATGCTGCAGTTGATATGGATCACATGAAAAAAAAAAAACGGGGGTCATGTTATCAGTGCTATCATGGAATTGATTCAATTCCTGTATCTGGAATCCATGTTTTATGTTTGAATCTAACGACCATTCTCATCAAATATAATTTTCAAAAATCATTTCAAAAGCGATTTTATCAATTTCGTGATTTACAGGACTTCATAGCACTCTTATGGTTGCAATGTGATCATGGTTTGTGTGCATAGAGTATTTCGTGCACTGCAAATTATGGTTGATACAGTATATAAAATGAAAATGCTACTCGATGTATTTTGTACACGTTATTTAGATAGAATATTGACAGACTTTCATATGCGAAGGTATGATTAGAAAAAGATTATATATACACTAATAAAACAATTCTGGAATATGACGTCTAAAAATATCACAATTAAAATGAAGTAACAAAATATTATAACGCTATATTATGTAAAATACTATTAATATATACTTTGACTTTATATGAAAAAAAGGATTCCAACATAATTTTGTCAGTTAAAATGCCAATGTTTTCAGTTACAGATAAGACTTCTTCAGTAATTCTGTAATTTTATCATAAAGTTTGTTTAATCCTTAAA
>NC_090755.1:4997723-5007723 GCF_036898095.1 Palaemon carinicauda
TCCTAAATGTCTTGGAATCCAGATCGCATTACCTCCGCCAACGAAGTTACGCGGAAGTTACGTTTTCGCCTGTTCGTCTATTTCTTTGTTTGTGAACAAGTTCCTTAACCTTTAACCCCAATTTCGCACACCGGTTGTCACACAGACTTCAAATAAGCCTACTACGTCTAAACTGCTTCCGGAAAAGGCAAGCTGGTTACAAGAAATAAGCTTCCGTGGCGGAGGTTTTCACTTTGAGTGCTTTTCTAGTTAATAATGTATTTAACCAACAGATATTAAAGACGACTAAAAAATGATAACAATTGAGGAGAGACTTAATTTTGACATATAAATGGGATAGTGAAGTTGAGCCCTTTATTCTATTAACAATTCCAAGGATTTTTCCAAGATGCATGTCAGCAAAGTTAAGGTCACGTTGAACAAGGACTTAAACAAGGAATTGAAGGAGGAAAATATCGTTATTAGAGTCAGAAAGGAAGACATTGATGGATGATGAGTTGATGAAGCTGTAGGAGAAGCTCATTAACAAAAAGGAGCATATAAGAGAAGCCCAGACGCAGAACTTCACGGTCAGGATGACGCAAGAGGGATTCCCAAACTATTTTCAAGTAATACACCAGGACTTTGGAGGGAACGCTTTGGAAAGTTTAATAGGGTTTGTCAAAGCACAGCTGTGCCTCTTATATGAAAAGGAAGGAAACATAGAGAGAGAGAGAGAGAGAGAGAGAGAGAGAGAGAGAGAGAGAGAGAGAGAGAGAGAGAGAGAGAGAGAGAGAGAGAGAGAGATTTACAAGGATTTTGGATGTCTCAAAAGACTTTTTAGTACATCCGGGGATACTAGATTTGCTCTTTGGTAGACCGGATTGGTTTAAACGTTTAGAGAGTTTCTATGATCTTGTCTAACTTATTCTTGAATTCCTTCATCGTGTTACTGTTTACTACATCCACTGTTAGTCTATTCCAAGTATTTGCTATTTTGTATGTAAAGAAATTACCACATCGAGTGGTGTGTGGTATCTTTTCAATTCAAGTTTGTATCTGTTACCTATGGACTGATTTGTTTATATATATATATATATATATATATATATATATATATATATATATATATATATATATATATATATAAGAGAGAGAGAGAGAGAGAGAGAGAGGAGAGAGAGAGAGAGAGAGAGAGAGAGAGAGAGAGAGAGAGAGAGAGAGAGAGAGAGAGAGAGAGAGAGAGGCCGTTCTTGGCCAGTTCTTGAAGTAGCAAATGAATAACAAGATGCGTCATCTTCTATCCATACAACCCAAGATATAAAATTAAATTTAGTTATACAGTCCTTACATTATTCACCGTTAAGATGTACAAATCCATTGGGAAAGAGTGAAAAAAAACACACAGTACTACCGAATGCCATTGAATGGGTTGATAAGAGTCTATAAGGGGTTTTTTCTATCATTTTGAATGGTTAATTCGTGTTAAATGATAAGTCTCCGAAGCAATTAACGACGTGAAGGGACGGTATAACTAAACTCCCCTATATAATAGAGAGCAAGTGTCTGGATATATATCTGTGAATCTAAATATGTAGTCGTCATTACTGACGGATCGCTTACACTAGGTTATATATATATATATATATATATATATATATATATATATATATATATATATATATATATATATATATATATATATACATATATATATATATATATATATATATATAGATAGATACATACATACATACATATAAATATATTCACACATACATATATATATACATATATAGATATTCATAAATATATATATATATATATATATATATATATATATATATATATATATATATATATAGATAGATAGATACATACATACATACATATAAATATATTCACACATACATATATATATATATACATATATAGATATTCATAAATATATATATATATATATATATATATATATATATATATATATATATATATATATATATTACACAGTATATATATGTATATATACAGTATATATATACACATATGTGTGTGTTTGCGTCTACACTAGTGTATGTGTGTATATATATATGTGTATAATATATATATATATATATATATATATATATATATATATATTATATATATATATATATACATATATATAATGCTGATAGATAATTTAACGATTTTAATCAGTAATTAAGGGGACAAACTTATCAATAGCAAGCTCACTCTAAATCATTTCTGAGAAATGGAATGATAATGTCGTAAAATCTAAATTCACCGCCTCGGTGGGGGGGGGGGGGGAGAGAAGATATGAAAGGGAATAACTTCTGAAGAGGAGGAAAAGGGAGAGAAATGGGCTATAGAAACAAACCCTTTCACTAACATGTGCTTCGTTATCTAATACTCAAACAATTCATGTATGTTTTCATGAGGACCTTTTTTTTTTGTATCAATTGAATTAAACCGAATTCTATTTTCTTATATTCTTTGACTTTTCAAATAATTTTATTAACACTAAATAAATAGGCTTCAGGAAAATCGATATCTAGCAAACTCAATCAATTCATGCATGTTTTCACCAGTATATTTCAAGTGGCTTTTGAATACGACAATCTTATTTTTTTGAAATCATAAGCTTTCGTAATAACCTAAGTTACATAAAACACTCAAGTTAAATCAAAGGTATTATAAAATATACGTTTTATTTTCTTTACATTTTTTGACTTTTAAATAGCCTTAGTTACATAAAATACCGGAGTCAAATCAAAGATAATATAAAATATGAGCATTTTTTCTTTAAATTCTTCAACTTTCTAATAGCCTTAGTTACACAAATCTGAGTCAAATCAAAGATACTATATAATATAAGTTTCATTTACTTTAAATTTTTTAAAATTCTAAATAGCTTTAGTTACATAAAATACCTGAGTTAAATCAAAGATACTATAATATATTTTAAAATATTAGTAATAATATAACTGACGAAAGTTAAAAAAAAAAAAAAAAAGCAAAAACAACAATGCTTCAAGACTTTAAAAAAAAAAAAAAAAATCTTGTCATGTGAACAGTACCCAAATATAAAACGAAGTGTCGCACCTCCAAGACCTAAATTAGTGGGAAGGTCAAAGAGGGAATTGATTCCAATAATCCAAAAGTCCTGAGAAGATTCCAGAGATTAATTCCCATCACGGACTCGTCAGGGAAACATTTATATTAGACAGGAGGTGAAAGACAGGTAAACAGACAAGACATGGAGGTGCAGAGAGAGAGAGAGAGAGAGAGAGAGAGAGAGAGAGAGAGAGAGAGAGAGAGAGAGAGAGAGAGAGAGAGAGAGATGCACTAGCATTAAGGAATATTTCATAGAAAGTCCTCTTCAAGATTATCTAATTTAGCAGACAATACAATAAACCAGGCCCCTGTACTAGTACAGTATAATCTATTAAAACAATTCGTACCAATATAAAAATTCCCCTTTTAAATGAGATTTCTCAAGTTTTGAAAAAAAAAAAAAAAAAAATCCTGAAGGACCAATCGGCAGAAGGTGCCTAATGTGAAATTTTATATATTCTGTATTTTTTATATTTCATATATCATATATTTTATATTTTATATATTTTATATTTTACATATTTTATATGTTCCAAATAAAATCTTGTTGAAGCAATGAATGTCTTATAGATGTACAGTTGGCTTCATCAATTCCGGTACACTTGTTAAGAAAATAGCAATATTTTTGTAGACTACTTCTGGAATTATTAAAAATGCAGTTGTCAGTTTCTCTTTTGCTATATACAGAGTTACTTGCTACAACAGGTGGCTGCCAGCCGTCTCCTTACTTTCCCGTGAAGTGTACCGGAATCAGTGTAGCTAACTGTACCATGAAATCCTATTAGATATTAGTTACTGGAGAATTTAAACGAAAAAAATTCCACGCTCCTAATTCTTATCATTCTTCTAAATAGATTACGTGGAATCATCTTGTGCAATCATATTTTTCCTTTTTGAAGTAAGACCATGACTATTTGTTTAAGTTGAATGTACTCTTGTCAAAATTTGCAGTGAAAAAAAAAAAAACGTTAAAAATCATGAAATATGTGTTGCTGGACATTTACCGTTTTAAAAAACGGACATAATGGCATAAAGGAGGATTATTACAGTTACCAACCCGTAAAAGATAATAACAGAGTAGGCTAAAATTACGGTCGCCTGTATTTCACTGTAATACGGCTGAGAACAGTATATCTTTACGGAGAATTTTCGATTAAAATTACGGTTTTATAACAGTGTATATTATATAATGGGTATTGTGAATATGATCAAATGATTGTCTTTATTAAATCCCAAACCTCTGCAATACAAAACGAGATGTGTAGATCCGTTTACCTTCATGTTATAACTGCCAATAGAGACTTGACGTAATATACAGTATAATCTAGAATCCTTTGTATAGTATATTACAGCAATCAATTCCATTGAGGTTAATAGGGAATCTCTGACGTCATCCTATTGTGCAACAAGATCATGTTTGTTTGTTCTCCCTCCCACCTGCTTGTGTAGATATTCTCTTTTAATACAGTTTGAACGTGAGAGAAACGTATTAACGGAAGTGAACGTGAGAAACTTATTAACAGAAGTGAACGAGAGAAACTTATTAACGGGAAGTGATGGCGATAAATTCATCAACGGAAGTGCATCGGATAGCCAGGTTGCATATAAAGACCTTAATTAAGTAGCTATGCTTATAGCTATACCTTATATTTAGTGTTGGTAAACAATTTTTTCATTGGCTGAAAATAAAGGATTAAGGATATTTTAATACAAAATTCCAAAAGGAAAATGATGGAAGAAACTAATCCACAAGTTTGAATTACAAGGAGTTACAAGGATTTTGGATGTCTCAAAGACTTTTCAGGTCTATCCATGGAGATGCCGTTCAATGAAAAATCACCAGAAATGAAAAAAAAAAATACGAAGTCATTAACTCAGAAATATACAATACAGTTTCAAAGGGAATGTTACATGCATACAAAGCTAAAACGTGAAAAATAACGTTCTAAAATCTATTGGCTTTAGCGAAAGGTATTGAGCAATGCATAAAATATTTGTCATTAACTCTTGAAAATCTTAATAGGACTCGCTGCAATGTAATTGTTCAGTGGCCACTTTCCTTTTGGTAAGGGTAGAAGAGATTCTTTAGCTATGGTAAGCAGTTCTTCTACGAGAAGGACACTCCAAAATCAATCCATTGTTCTCTAGTCTTAGGTGGTGCCATAGCCTCTGTACCATGGTCTTCCACTGTCTTGGGGTAGAGTTCTCTTGCTTGAGTGTATACTCGGACACATATTCTTTCTTATTTCTTTTCCTCTTGATTTTTTTAAAATCTTTTATAGTTTATATAAGAAATATTTATTTTAATGCTGTTACTGTTCTCAACATATTTCATTTTAATTTTTAATTACTTTTCTTGCAGTTTCCTAATTTACTTTCCTCACTGGGCTATTTTCCCTGCTAGAGCCCTAGGCCTTATAGCATTCTGCTTTTCCAACTAGGATTGTAGCTTAGCAAGTAATAATAATAATAATAATAATAATAATAATAATAATAATAATAATAATAATAATAACTCCGATGAAATGGAACCTATAAACTCCCACCAGTCAAATAAAATCATGAAGGAAAGTGGAGAAATTAGTTGAGAATTCCCCAAGAATTATGGTCCCAAATAACCCACATGGGGAAGAAGTGAATATCATAGAAAATCCAAAAGATAAAAATTCAAAGTTAAAAATACGTATTTGATTTATAAAATTTTCATCTTTGTGAACTTGCTTTGGAATTACCAGATCATCTACGCTTAAAAATTTGCATTAAAAAACGAAAATGTTTGACAACATTTATTCAAGGATTTTTTACCGTTTTAAAAACGGATATATTGACGTAAAGGAGTGATATCACGGTCACCAACCCGTAAAAGATAATAATAAAGTATGATAAAAGTGCTGCCGCCCGTATTTTACTGAAATACGGCTGGGAACAATATATTTTTTCGGAGAATTTCCGATTGAAATTACGGTATTTTTTAACAGTGTAGTACCGTATTAAGACTACAAAATCTCGGAGTTTAATTGTTTGATCAGCAAGATAAGAGATTCGGATTGTAAATGACGTGTGACTTTGAGAGCCAAAGTTGGAATTAGATGAAATCTTAAAGTCTCACTCGGAAATAAAAGTTTGAGAAGTTGGATAGCAAAACGAAATTGAGGAAGACGGGACAGAAAGCTAAGAGTAAACGTTGAAAATCATTTCGAAAAAGTTACTTCGCTCAAATAAAAAAATCACAACATAAAAAGACTTAACAGTTACAAGATGAAATATAATACGCCATAAGGTATTTTAATCCAATGTAAGTTTCAATGTCTATTACAACTACTACGCAATATTTTGTTTTAAATACCAGATATATGATTGATTGATTTGAGGTTTTCTGGAATCCTGACATCTAAGGTCCACAAATATGAAGAATGTGGTTAAGATCAAAGATTAAATTATCATAATTCAACTGAGATAGTGTATACTTTCTCAAGGATCACATAGAGACAATATCCCAGAGATATAGAAACGAACACAAGAAAGAACTAGAGGGTCACTCAATAGAGAGCAGACCTCAGCCGCGGCAGCTTATTTCTCGACCTTTTGCCCGACTGTGACCTTGACCTTCAAAAATTTAATAATTTCCAGCTTTTTACATAACAGTTAATCCCTGCAAGCTTCATTATTCTACGATTAAAACTGTAGCCAGAAAGATGTTCACAAATAAACACACACACAAACAGGGGTAAAACATAACCTCCTTCCAACTTCGTTGGCTGAGGTAATACTACAGTCGAACACAGAGGACATCTAGGGAATAAAATCACAGTCTAATATTGGAAATATAACGACAGCCATGGCCAATATATCGCAGAAATGTACTAATAAAAACATAATTCAAACTAAGAAAGCAATCCTAGTGCAGACCTCCACCACGGCAGCTTATTTCGGTCGACATTTTGCTCGACCTTGACGTTTGTCCAAGGACTTTCAAATCACTTCCACGTCTCAACATAAAAATCAATCCCTGAAAATTTCACTATTCTAGGTGTAAAATTGTGGCCAGGAAATTGTTCACAAACAAACAGACAAACAGGGGCGAAAACGTAACCTCCTCCAAGCTTCGTTGGCGGGGTAAAAAAAAAGGGGAAAAAAATAACCTTCATGTATAAACCATGTAGACTATTCGATACAATAACCCATGAAATAATGAAAAATCAATGATACTAATGAGGAAATGACTTGGATAAAAGACTTATGCTATTAAAACAAAGTTAATGACTTGAATTACAAGATGAAGAAGACAATGAAATGGGAATTGGTAAATGAACCAAAATATATCCTTAGAGAGAAATTTGAATCAGGATGGCCAACTTTTTAAATTTTTCCACAAATAAGTTAAAAAGAACATCTTTATCCATTATCGTATCCTAACTACTATTGTATTCTATAAAGTATTCAAGAATAGTCTGTTTCCGTATGGTGCTCATTTTCATTTGATTAAATAAGAAAAAAGTTACTATATTTGAAATCTCTCTCTCTCTCTCTCTCTCTCTCTCTCTCTCTCTCTCTCTCCTCTCTCTCTCTCAACACCCCTCAATGTGGTAATTTCTTAACATACTAAATAGCAAATACTTGGAGGAGTTCAAGAATAAGTTAGACAAGATCATAAAAACTCTTATTGTTTAAAGTTAATTGCTCTACCCAAGAGCAAATGGAGTCTCCGCGGATGGACTAAAACGTCTTTGAGACATCCTAAATCCTTGTAACTCTCTCTCTCTCTCTCTCTCTCTCTCTCTCTCTCTCTCTCTCTCTCTCTCTCTCTCTCTCTCTCTCCTCTTCTCTCTCTCTCTCTCTCTCTCTCTCTCTCTCTCAGAATAATTCACGAGCAGCTGAAACAGCTTTTAAATCAACTAAATGAACTCGGGAGTCGTGCAGCTGAATCATCCCCGAAATCCACAGCGTCGATAATTTCCTCAGTTCCTTAAAATTGCTTTTTTGGAGCCAATCCCGTTTGATTTGCCAAAGGCAATTCCGAAAATCCTTCCGGGAAAGTTAGATCCTTAGATCAGCGGGTGGCGGTCGTAATAGAAAGACCCCCTTTCACGGGGCGATTGTTTTGCAGGAAAATATATGCAGGGGTCTCTGCCAAAACGTCTTTTATTATTATTATTATTGTTGTTGTTGTTGTTGTTGTTGTTGTTGTTGTTGTTGTTGTTGTTGTTGTTGTTGTTGTTGTATGTTATCTAAGCTACAACCTTACTTGGGAAAAGAGGATGCTATAAGTCCAAGGGATCTAACATGCTAGATTAGAACAATCCCAGTGAGAAAACGAAATAAGGATATAAATAAACTACAAGAGAAGTATTGAACAATTACAATAAAGCACCCGCAAGAACAGTAACATAAATATACTAAAAAAAGAGACTCATGTCAACCTGTTCAACATTCCATGAAACCACAGTGAGAGAGAGAGAGAGAGAGAGAGAGAGAGAGAGAGAGAGAGAGAGAGAGAGAGAGAGAGAGAGAGAGAGAGAGGAGTCAAAATCATCCTTCATTAATTATTCATCCCATTCCGGACGTTTCTCCTGAATATTGAGAAGCAGGAATTAAAGATCTTTCCACCCAATTACAAAAATGTCATTCTAGATATTTTTAAGTAATACCACAGCTATTTCCTTCATTAATTATTTTCATATACATTATAATTTAGATAATTACTTCAAAATTTTATCGTACAGTATCTTCTGTGAAATCGCATCATTACATTTTCAACTAGAAAAGCACCCAGAGGGCAGACCTCCTCTACAGAAGCTTATTTCGTTCGACCTTTTGCTCGACCTTGACCTTGACCTTTAGCCTAGGACTTTTCAAAATTGAACTACTTCCACGTCTCAATATGAAAATTAATCCGTGAGAATTTCACTACTCCGTGAGTAAAATTGTGGCCACAAAGTTGTTCACAAACAGACACACGGACAAACAGGGGCGAAAACATATCCGCCTCCCAACTTCGTTGGCGGAGGTAAATAATGATAACATTTTCCTGGCTCTGGGTTGTTTCGCATCTGTAGGTGATTAAATTTTTTAAAAGCCGCTCATGAATGGCAGAGGCAGGGGACTGTCACACTGCCCTGGTTAGCAAGGGAATACCCTAGTGATTGAGTAGCCTATATATAAATATGATAAGCGGCCAAGCCCCTCTCCATTCAAGCTAGGCACAGGAAGGACCAGACAATGACTGCTGATGACTCAGCAGGTATACTTATAGGTTTTCCCCAACGCCCCAGATTAGCTCATAAGGATGGTGAGGTAGCAAACACTACAAGAAACCAACGAGCTTGAGTGGGACTCGAACCCCAGTCCGGTAAATCGCCAGGCAGGGACGTTTGCAGTAAGCCACCACACGCAGAGTTTCTTTCATACAAAAAGATTAACAGTGGAATTTTCCTTCGGGTTCACATCAGCACTGAATGTAATCTCTCGTGCATCACAGCTTGGCTTTATGGCTCAAATTCTATGAAACAAAAATAATTAAGCCTAGTGAAATGTTCCTTTAAAGCTACCTAAAAACACGAGTCTTTAATAAATACAAGCAAACAAAAACAGGTAAACAAATATAAGACATGAATTGACCTCTCAGAGGCAAACAGTGATAAAAAAAGACTTATCTTTCATGTATTACAAAGGTCTGTACCTCTGTGCAATCCAGATTAGTACAATACTGTAATATAAACACAATCTCTCTCTCTCTCTCTCTCTCTCTCTCTCTCTCTCTCTCTCTCTCTAATATCACGCATTATGACGTTCAAAATAAACTTTATTACATGGTATAAATTTTATTCACAGCTCTTAAAAGTGTTTGCTTTAGGCACCCAAAACATTATTGGTTGACAAAATATAAAATGGAAATTGAATTCAT
>NC_090755.1:5015223-5022723 GCF_036898095.1 Palaemon carinicauda
TCCATTACACTGTATTGATGATTATTTCCCGATACATCACGGAAATGGCTTAGCTTAAAGGTTAAAGGTGTCTAGTTACAGTTCCAGTTTCATCAGAATAGATAGTTCACCAGAACGGCAGCCGGGCAAGTCCAACGTACCACTGTGGTGGCCCAATCACAGTAGTGGCCTCCCCAGTAAACAGCTTGATGAGGGTACAACTCGGGCACACTATTCTATCTTGTTTCTTTTCCTCTTGTTATTTGAAGTTTTTATAGCTTATATATGAAAGATTTATTCTAATGTTATTGTTGTTCTTAAACTTCCTCATTTGGATTATAGCAACCTGCTTTTTCCAACTAGGGTTGTAGTTTAACGAGTAGTAATATAATAATAATAATAATAATAATAATAATAATAATAATAATAATAAACACGGTCCAACTCCTGCTAAGCAAACACGTGGTTTTCCTAAACACCTCAGACGGATGACTGAACTTTGTTGAATCTTCTGCTTCTTTTAAAGGATAAAAAATGGGGTTCGTACAAACGGTGTACCCTCAGATGAAAAACTGTTTTTCCTTATCGTGAAAACGGGTTATCCAAGTTTACAGAGACCTTGACCCGTGATAAAAAAAACTATTCGTTTATTTTTTCTTTTGCATATGGTGTGAAAATAAAAGTTCATTCTTCCTTTTTGTCTCTTCTTTTTCATGTGTATCTTGATAGATCGGAAAATTTTCTTGTGCACCAACTTTGTACATACATACATATACCAAGGCACTTCCCCCAATTTTGGGGGGTAGCCGAGATCAAACAAATGAAACAAAAAAGGGGACGTCTCCTCTCTATGTTCCTCCCAGCCTGACAAGGGACTCAACCGAGTTCGGCTGGTACTGCTAGGGTGGCACAGCCCACCCTCCCATATTATCCACAACCGATGAACCTTCATAATGCTGACTCCCCTACTGCTGCTACCTCCGCGGTCATCCAAGTCACCGGAGGAAGCAGCAGGGCCTACCAGAACTGCGTCACAATCGCTCGCCATTCATTCCTAATTCTAGCACGCTCTCTTGCCTCTCTCACGTCTATCCTCTATCACCCAGAGCTTCCTTCACTCCATCCATCCACCCAAACCTTGGCCTTCCTCTTGTACTTCCCCCATCAACTCTTGCATTCACCACCTTCTTTAGCATACAGCCATTTTCCATTCTTGGTAATGTCGCGTAATAGATTTGACATTGAAAATAACGTAAGAGTGACGCAGTAAATACTATTAATAGCCTCAAAACATTAAAGTGAATTCTCGGTTACTAAGATTTCCTATTATTATTATTATTATTATTATTATTATTATTATTATTATTATTATTATTATTATTACAAGCTAAGCTACAACACTAGTTGGAAAAACCAGGTGTTATAAGCCCAGGGGCTCCAACAGGGAAAAATAGCTCAGTTATGAAAGGAAACAAGGAAATAAACCACAAGACAAGTGATAAACAATCAAAAGAAAAATTTTAAGAACAGTAACAACATTGAAATAGATCTTTCATATATAAACTACAAACACAGAGGAAGAAGAATAAGACACGACAGTGTGCCCGAGTGAACTCTATCCAGATAAAGAGGGAGTTATTATATTCCTTTAAATCATTACGACATTCAAGACAGCTTGAGATAACAACACTAAAATAAACACCCCCCCCCCCGCAAAAAACAAAAACAAAATAATAACAGCATTCCGAATACGTAGTTAAAGTAACACATGTAGGACTAAGTGTTCTCACAACCCTTCTGTCCTTAATAATGATACTTTACCATTCAAATATGTTTACGATTCTCTCTCTCTCTCTCTCTCTCTCTCTCTCTCTCTCTCTCTCTCTCTCTCTCTCTCTCTCTCTCTCTCTCTCTCTCTACTACCAACTTGAGCATATTATTATTATTATTATTATTATTATTATTATTATTATTATTATAAGCTGGGCTGGAACCCTAGTTGGAAAAGCAAGATGCTATAAGCCCCCAGGCTCTAACAGGGAAAAAATATCCCAGTGCGGAAAGGAAACAAGGATATAAATAAACTACAAGAGAAGAATACACAATCAAAATGAAACATTTGAAAAACAGTTACAACATTCAATTAGACCTTTCATATATACACTATAAAAACTTCGAAAAAACAAGAGGAAGAGAAATAAGATAGAACAGTCAGCTCTGTAAGACAAGCTATGTTAGCATTGCATTGTAACCTCTCTCTCTCTCTCTCTCTCTCTCTCTCTCTCTCTCTCTCTCTCTCTCTCTCTCTCTCTCTCTCTCTCTCTCTCTGTGTCTCTCTCTCTCTGGAAAAGGGGAATATTCAGTCTAGAAATGACATTGGGGGAAGAACCCTTCGTTCACAGCTCATTCAAATAGTTCAATATTATCTTCACCGATTAATTCACCAAAATCGCTACTACAAAAATCTCTTAAGCATTTGTTTAATGTGAACTTATCTTTAATAATTATTCCGTAATAACACTTTTTTAATAAAAGATGTATAAAAATTACCTGTACATAGTTTTTAATATTATGTGTATCATTCATACAATACCCGGTAATCTATATGTAAAACGGAAGAGTTGAGAAGATACTACATTCCTACTTTATTCATTTTACGAAAAATGCTTATTTGAAAAGCGCAATGTTTTATTTGATCAATGGAACGCGAATTATTTATTAATTTATTTACCTCCCACCAATATCAGTTTCACGTTATTCTATAAATTTCCCATAGTGAAGTTTTAATATCAAATTCTAATAATATTACAGACTGATCCACAAAATAGAAATTTACGTAAAGGCTTAATAATTAGTTCATGATCAATAATCATAGTTATTCGCCAAAGAAGTTGGGAGGAGGTTATGTTTTCGCCTCTGTTTGTCTGTTTGTTTGTGAACAACTTCCTGGCCACAACTTTACTCATATAGTGAAACTTTCAGGGATTCCTTGTTAAATTGAGACATGGAACTTATTCAATTTTGAAAGTCTTAGGTCAAAGGTTAAGGTCACGCTGGCCACTGCAGATTGGTGATGGTGGCATATTTTTGTCTGATCGCTCTCAGTAAACCACCCTAGTATGAGTGGCCCTGGTGATATTCAATCAAAATCCAAAACAAACAAAGAAACAAGATATCCTATTGTTATTATTATTATTATTATTATTATTATCACTTGCTAAGATACACCTCTAGTTGGAAAAGCAAGATGCTATAAGGCAAGGGGCTCCAACAGCGAAAATAGCCCAGTGAGGAAAGGAAACAAGGAAAATCAAACTATTTTAAGAACAGTAATAACATTAAAACATATATTTCCTAAGAGCACGAGTAGAAATGCCTGTAATTTCTCAAAGATAATTACCATCAACCCTAAAGCCACAACATCAAACGGAGACTACAAAGCCCAAAATAGAGTCACAGATCCCCTAAATAGAGCTAAAATCCCGCAGTCTTTCATTACCGATGATTTATACGGCTGTTTTCTGGTGCGGTTACCTTCCAATTATCCTTCACTCTGCCCCAAAAACATTTATTTGATATTCTTGTTAGTGCAGTGATTTATGGCTTCCCTTTTCATCAGGCCGTTTCTACCTCGTGGGAGAAGAGGCTTGTTTACCCTTGGATGTAGAAGCAAGGTCATTTTGTTTACTTTCCAGTTGAAATGGTGTTGTGAATCAGTTGTAAGTCATGCTATAATTCGATTGGATGAGGGACAAAGAGCGGAAAAAAAGTATACCAGAAATGTGGCAATTTATGTGTATATATTTACATACGTATATATGCGTGTATACACACACACACATATATATATATATATATATGTATATATATATATATATATATATATATATATATATATATATATATATATATATATATATATATATAATATATATATATATATATAATTAAATGTATATAGGCCTACAGGTAATTCCAGATTTGGTAATCAAATCGCCTGAAATTACTCATAAAAATCAGGCTATATATCAGTTTAGTGAGATCGGTGTTACTGTATGAACATGAGTCGTGGTATAACAATGAAACAATATCTAACAGATTTTGTAGATTTGAGAACAAAGTCCTCAGAAGAATATTTGGAGTTAAATAGCAGGACAGGATTAGAAATGAAACTATAAGAGAGATTACTCGAGTGCCATACGGGGATGAGATCATGGTGAGGGGCAGATGGAGATGGTTTGGTCATGCTCTTCGCACTCCCAAAGAGTGATTAGGTCACCAAATTTACAACTGGGCTACACAAGGCACTAGAAGAGTTGGAAGACCCAGAGCTACATGACTGAGGACTGTGAAGCGTGAAGTAGGAGAGGACAATTGGAGAAGTATTGATTTGAAAGCTCATGAAAGAGAAGATTGGCGAAATCTAACATTGGCCCTTTGAGTCAATAGGCGTAGGAGGAGATGATGATGATGTACATATATATATATATATATATATATATATATATATATATATATATATATATATATATATATATATATATATATATATATACACATATATAATACATATTATTATTACTTGCTAAGATACAACCCTAGTTGAAAAACCAGGATGCTTATAGCATCTTGCTTTTCCAAGGGCTCCAACAGAGAAAATAGCCAAGTGAGGAAAGGAAATAAGGAAATAAAAAACTAGAAGAGAAGTAATTACCAATTAGAATAAAATATTTTAAGAACAGTAACAACATTAAACTAAAAAACTTAAAAAAAAAGAGAAATGAGATAGTGTGCCTGAGTGTACCCTCAAGCAAGAGAACTCTGCCCCAAGACAGTGGGACACCATGGTACAGAGGCTATAGCACTACCCATGACTAGAGAACAATGGTTTGATTTTGGAGTGTCCTTCTTCTTGAAGAGCTGCTTACCATAGCTAAAGAGTCTCTTCTACACTTACCCAGAGGACAGTAGCCACTAAACAAATTAACAATTACAGTGCAGTAGTTATCCCCTTGAGCGAATGAACAATTTTTGGAAGTCTCAGTGTTGTCAAGTGTATGAGGACAGACCAGAATATGTAAAGAATAGGCCAAACCATTTGCTGTATATGTATGCAGAT
This sequence comes from Palaemon carinicauda, assembly GCF_036898095.1. Lineage (NCBI taxonomy): Eukaryota > Metazoa > Arthropoda > Malacostraca > Decapoda > Palaemonidae > Palaemon > Palaemon carinicauda. The sequence goes on from NC_090755.1 coordinate 5,020,322, forward strand.
GGAAAATGAGCCGTAATCAGAGAGAAAGATCCAATTCAGCACCGTGTGGCCAGTCAAAGGACCCAATAACTCTCTAGCGGTAGTATTTCAACGGGTGGCTGGTGCCCTGGTCAACCTACTACCTCTAAATAGCATGCAGTGCATGAATAATTATATAATCATACATACATACATACATGCATATATATATACATATATATATATATATATATATATATATATATATATATATATATATAAATATATCTATTATATATATATATATATATATATATATATATATATATATATATATATATCTATATCTATATCTATATATAAATATATATATATATAATATATATATATATATATATATATGTATATATATATATATATATATATATATATCTACAGTATATATATATATATATATATATATATATATATATATATATATATATGTATATATATATATATATATATCTACAGTATATATATATATATATATATATATATATATATATATATATATATATATATATATATATATATATATATATAATGAATAATCATGTTTATATATGTTACATATACATATTATATATACACATGAATAATATATAAATGTAAATGTAAGGTTTGTGTATACGTGTATATTTATATATACACCTACATATGTGTATATATACATATAAATAATACGTATAATATACGCATATGTATGTGTTTGTATGACCCCTAATAATCAATAACTTTAAAAGGCGACACGAGTTCTCCATGGAAGCAGACCAGGGAAAGTTAATATTGCCATTAAAACGTCAAGTAGGTTAATGGCAAAGTAATGCTTCATGGCAATCACTCAACAGTCCAATTATAATTACAATGACAATTTACATTGACAACATTAATTCTGATTGCCATTTATATTGCCAGAGATTTTTTAATGAAGAATTTAATGGGACGAATTTTTCACGGACTTCAATATATTTACTGATATCGCTTTATAATTTATTGGGATATTTCATCTTGATGTCTTTCATTTTCTTTAAAGTAAAACTGAAAAGTTTATTGTATTATACAAGAGAATTTATTTTTCCGTCACATCTAAAAAATGCACGTAAATAAGATATTATTATCTTATACACTACTCTATTCCAAATACTATATCTATATTAAAGATATTTTAGGATGCTAATAAAATAGGAATAAATGTCTATTAATCATATAACAATATTTAAAAGAACTAGTAATACTAGGAATGCAATTAATTGTATTTACATTCAGGCTTTCTCCATTATAAGTGACAACACTGCACAACATTCTACAAGTTTCAGTTCACCTGTGGCCATACTGTGAAATGATCTTCCTAATCAGGAAGTTGAATCATTGCAACTTCAAAGGTTCAAACTTGCAGCGAATGTTTTTATGTTGAACAGGCTAACATGAGTCTCTTTTTAAAGTTTATTTATGAAAGATCTAATTTAATGTTGTTACTGTCCTTAAAATATTTCATATTAATTGTTCAATACTCCTCTTGTAGTTTCCATATCTCCTTATTTACTTTCCTCACTAGGCTATAAATGATAATCAGTTGTGATTTGGAGGAAAATTATGAGAGAGAGAGAGAGAGAGAGAGAGAGAGAGAGAGAGAGAGAGAGAGAGAGAGAGAGAGAGAGAGAGAGAGAGAGAGAGCACAATCAAGTATGTATATTAGTATCACTCCAAATGAAATATTATACGCGAGAAAATAACTAAAGTTGATTTAAGAAATGTAAGACTTCTTTAAAGTTTAATTCCACAACATGGCAATCTCCTTCAAATTAAGGTCTGAAGCCTTAAGACAATATAATAGTTGTCTTTACAATCCATTTTTTTTCTTAAACCACAGGTATCAGAAACGAAAGTGATAACAACGTTAAATGATACTTTTAAATATTTATTTCATCAACTTATGTGGACATTCCCATTCCCATTCCAGGTTTAATTAAGGTATTCTAGAATTTTATTGAGATCCAAATGCAACCCTGTCAGCATGGTCCCATGAAAGACATTACCTTATTACAACAGATTTGTTATGCGTTTATGATTATTCGACGAGAGAGAGAGAGAGAGAGAGAGAGAGAGAGAGAGAGAGAGAGAGAGAGAGAGGAGGGGGGAGGGGGAAGACAGCTAGAGTTGAATCCTAATTGTCCTAATGCGTTTCATCGATCAGCGTACATAGCTGATTGTCTGTATTCCTTCCACCTATATAAGTATATCCAACTGGATGGCGGGGAATGGGTGACTATTCCTTCCCTCTATCTATAAAGTGAGTGAATATTATAATGTTCCTATTCCAAAATCCATAGGAATACAATAACCCAAAGAGAGAGTAAGTCCGCGTATAGGATTCAATGAGATCTTTTCTCAAAGCAAAAGGG
>NC_090755.1:5030223-5047723 GCF_036898095.1 Palaemon carinicauda
CATTCATTAGGTGTGAAGAAACACACCTGGATTGTTTGTGCCCCTTTCCGGTGTGAATATTTCCAGCTATCTTTCCACTCATAGTATGTGGCTCTATGGCAATTTTTTTTCTTTTGTAAAGAAACTAGTATATACTAGTCAGGCTTGCTGCTCAAACCCAGTAAATTGGTGAACCAGGAGTGACCAAAGATGCCCAACACTGCCAACTCTACTGACGAACTCACCAACACCGCATCCATCTACCTTCCTTCTTTCATATCACACACCCCAAAGGCAAAGTTATTTAGGCCAAAAACAATTTTCAGGTCAAAGATGATCACGTCGTTGACACGAAAAGCTGAAGCTGTACTCTATTTCCTACCCGACGATGTCTTCAAATAAATAGCCGAGGGGTTAGCTAAGTCAGACACTATTGTCACATACAAAACTTGAAAAGGCACAGCTCAGGTTATTCTTTACCACATCCATAGCCATTACGAGCCAGAAATTTTATAAGCAACATACAGTAACTCCAACAACTAGTAACAATTCCTGCCATCGATGGCCAACAAGAAACAATTCTTGACTTAGCACACAAAGTCCACATGACAAAGTTACCACGAAAAGGTGTTGCAGCAATTCCCAACTCATCAGCCATGCAAAAAATAATTTTCTTTAAAATGGTAGAGGAGGTTCACCTGGCCTATAAATGGTTAGAACCTACTAACGCCCCCATCGCAGTAGCTGCCATACAACCCACACCCGTGCTACAAGTTCTTATTAATCAGACGCCACACCAAAGTATACAGCCCAAAAGACAAAAGGAACTCAAGTTTCTCTTATAAATTGGGAGTGAGGCTTAAAAATACAATACACACAGTCAACCAAAAATAAATGCATCAGGGGCACAGCGGAGGCCCTGCCGACTAACCGTTATCAATGGCCAGACTGGTTTCCTCATACAGGGTAAGGAGTCTGCCTTTCACTGTCTTTCTTACAGGAAACTGAAAAGGAACTTTAAATAATTCAACGTCACTCATGTTGTCAGACATGTAATTCCTTGTCAATATAAGTATATGCACATACTTTCACCAAGCCACCCGAAATGAACCATTAAATCTAGCCCAAAACACCCTCGTGTATCTAACACAAATGGCTCCCCACAAAAGATTTATGGAACTAGAAATATGAAAGTATCATCCAACAGCAAACTACACTGTTGGATATTCATCACTGCAGACATCACCTTATCACTACTTGGAGCAGATTTCCTGAGGGCATGTGACGTACTGGTAGATTTATCTAAATAGCAGCTTATTCAGAGAGACATTCAAAAGGGCCCCATCACTCCAAAGGCAGCAACAAGCTGTACACTGGTACTAGAAATCTATCGCCTCCTTCAGGAATTTCCCGATGTATTCAAGGATAACCTTCAGCATGACTTCATGAACAATACAATATACATCAAATATCATACTGTCAGTGACAGGTCCCTGGTGCACTCACATTTCAGACAGCTGGCTTTAGACAAACAGCCTAAGTAGCTATTCAAGGACACGGAACAAAGAAATCTGAAAGAAAGTCTCCTTCCCATAGGAATCTCTCCTCCATATGGTGACTAAAGGAGACATCATATACCTGCCCTGTGGCAACAACAGTCAACTTGACATTCAAACAGCACCAGACATGCACCCTCTACCTAATATTGGTAACATAACCAACCAGCTCGAAGAGGCAAGGACATTCTCGAGAATCAACCTCCAGAAGGGATATTATCAAGTCCCACTAGCAAAGAGGATATAGAAAAAAAGAAACCATTATCCTCTTTGATGATATGTTCTAATCAGAAGGACGATGAAAACCTACAATGCCTACAACAAGAATGTTCTGCCATCTCATGGATGGATTTGGTCATAGATGGCACAAAGGCGACCCTTCCCTTTGAGATGAGTACCCGACATCTTCGTTGTTATTTTCCATTGGTGTATAAAGGCAATAAACTTTGCCATTATTCATCACACCTGTCAGGTCGGTCTACGACCCACATTCTGGCTGAGTGAGACATTTGAAGAGCAATGAACACAAACATTAAGAAATGGGATTGTTAATGTTTTCCCTATCAGACAACCAAAATCACGAGGCACACAATATCCGAGTTAAGCGAATTCAAGACCACTAATAGCACCCTCACTCATATTCACGTCTACATTATTGGACCTCAGGCCCCTTCGAGGGGTATAGCTACCTTTCCACCATCATTGACATTATGTGTTTTGTATTGTTCTCCATCATCAACAGAAATAACAGATACCAAGAAGCAACACATGGCAAAAAGCAGATGGCAGTAAGCTGGGCTATAACTCTAATAAATTGGAATAGAAAACACAAAGAGTTCCCCAATACATAACCCGCGATAGGTGGGCTAATTTCAACCCAGCCCTGCAGAGTTCCCTCGTTGCCAGCCTCTAGACAAAATTAAATCATCGACAGAGTTGAACCCAAAAACAAACACCATGCTTTAATGTTTCCATCGCTCTCTTAAAGCAGCCCTTACAGCCAAATATTAGGAAAAAAGGTGTACCAACTAGATTTACCATGGATCCTATTAGCACTGAGAACAGCCCAATATGCAACCCTTAACGCTTCACACCGGAGGCATTCTACTGAGAATTTCTAGCAATACCCACAGACGTATTTCAGGATCCAAATGAACTCCAAAATCTGTAGAGCAGTAGAGATTATGCTAGGTAGAAAAACATACGCTACAGCCATGAAATCCAAGATCCTCGCAAAACTAGAACATACCAAATGTTTGTTCAACTAAAATTACGATTAATTAATTTATCAATGACATTTTAAAAGTTATATAAAGGAAAAACTGAAAAGGAGGAAAATATTTCAAATTTTTTTTAGATGCCTCGAGGATTTTAAAGAGAAAATTGACTAAAATACATGTTTTATTTAATTATATATATAGTTTGTCTCCCGGCTCAAATGAATAATATAATAAGTCATTGGATATCAGCTTAGAAACACTACTTTTGAAAAAAAATATTTGCAGGAGTGTTCTGTTAAGAAACTTGTGATACACTATTATTACTAAGATTAATAACGATAACTATCTAGTACAGCCTAGCCATATTGCAGCTTAATAAATAACAAAGCATAATAAACAGAGAAGCAAGATTAATAAAAGGTATCCCACTCCGAGAAAAGATTACCCACATACAGACTGAAATTATGCTGGCTGCCTATTAAAGCTAAAATATAGATGTTTAAATGTGTAATGGCTCGTCAAATTTTCAGAACCTGACATAAAAATATTTACGAGAATTGCTACATATCGTTTCTACATGAGAATTATTACAGATGGTTTCAAGTTATTGGAGCCAAGGGTTTTCAAACATGCGGCCCAAAGACCATGCAATAAGCTCCCACAAGACATCCAACAGACTGAAGATATTAAGGCCTTCAAAAAGAAAGTGAAGACTTTCTTGCTTTCTCAAGTGCTTTGATAATGTGGATTTCACAATTAACATGGCATACGCTGCATGATACTCTAAATACTCAAGAATTCATATGGCAAACAAATCTTGTAGGTCTTGTAGGGCGACGACTTTTCCTTGTGTGACAGGACCAGGATTTTTACTGATAGATTGAGTTTTCTGGCATCCTGACATCGAAGGTCATTGAGACAGGACCAGGAAAATGACCCTTAGAATAAATTAAGGTAGAAAGGTTTTAAGACTAAAAATTAGGCATCATTGTAAATGATGACTCTCAGTTACATACAAAATAATTCATTAGCATTCACTAAACACATCTAGAAGAGTGATTCTAAAAATGAGTTGACAAAAACCTGAAATTGCTTTTCATATTCCCACCCTTAAAGAAAACTAGTGTAGAAAAGTTTTCAGACTGAAGATGAGGTATTATTGTATTTGATGACTCTCAAGAGGTTTGATGGAAGAGGATGCATTTGATCGAAGGCATTGGAGAGGGCGCATCAGGCAACCGACCCCTTAATGTAGGGATAACAGTGGGGAAGAATAAGTAACATAAAAATCAATCCATTATCATTCAGTAAACACATTTACAAGAGTTGATTCTAAAAATGAGTTGACGAAAACCTAGAATTAATTTTCTTCTTTCCAGCGTCCTCTCAAAGGCACTTTAAGACCCTCACGAGTTCTTGCTGTTAATGATGTGTAATTGGAAGCACGAGGAAAGAACTACAAGGCTAAGATGGTTACGTCATTTCACTTATTACATTCCTCATACGAAGCAAAGACTTCCAATATACCTAAGTGTTGGGAGGTGACAGAAATTCCTGTGCCCTGCGTTAAGTTGGAAATAACAATATAGGAAAAGGTGTTTTAAAGAATATATATATATATATATATATATATATATATATATATATATATATATATATATATATATAAGCTATATGTATGTGTGTATAGACAAATCTCATACAAAAACGTGTACAGTAAGCCAAAGCACTTCATAGTCCGATTGAAAAATTAAGAAAAACTGGGTTTGCATCTTTCCTAGGCAGTGAATAGTTAGACTTTCGTGGTTAAGAGCTCCATAACAGCTTTATGGACATTTGTCTAACGCAAAGACTGAAGGCTAGTCTCTATCCCAAGTTCTCCCACACATTGAGCTTTATTATTTTACTTTTTTATTTTTTACTTTACTTTAAGAGCTGTTTTCCTGCCCCTTACACGACCTACAAGATTGGTTTGCCGTATACATTCTTAATAAAGTTTGAAACTACAAGAGAGATTACTCGAGTGCCATATGTGGATGAGATCATGATGAGGGGAGATGGAGATGGTTTGGGCATGCTCTTCGCACTCCCTACGAGAGAATAGTTCACCTATGTTTTAACTGGGCCTCCACAAAGCACTAAAAGAGTTGGAAGCCCCAGACCTATATGGCTGAGGACTATGATGCGTGAAGTAGGGAAATGATAGATGGAAAAGTATTGATTTAAAATCTCAAGATAGAGACGACTGGCAAAATCAATCGAGGCCTTTTGCGTCAATAGGTGTGGGAGATGATACATTCTTAAGTATTTTTAGAATATCACTCAAGAGTATTCCGTGTAATTGTCAAATCCACATTACCGAAGTACTTAGGAAAAGCATTTATTGTGGTGGCCTATTGGAAACGTCCCTGTCTGGTGATCGTCAGACTGGGGTTCGACTCCTGCTCAAATTCGTTAGTTTCTTTAGTGTCTGCTAAGGATGGGGTGTTTTAGGGGAGCCTATAGGTCTATCTGCTGAGTCATTAACAGTCATTGCCTGGCCCTCCCTGGTCCTAACTTAGGTGAAGAGGGTGATTGAGCACTGATCGTCTATAGGGTCAGTCTTTAGGACCTGGCCATTGTCCTGCTTACTATGGGAATGTCACTGCCCCTTGCCTCTGCCATTCATGAGCGGACTTTACACCATTAAAAAGAAATTTGGCTTCAAAAAATCTTTTTCAATATTTGATATACCCGATAGAAGACAAATAAAAACATTCACATGCTTTCACCGGCGAAATCATCAAAAAAACAATTGCACTTTAGGCAATGAATTAAATTTTTTTTTTTAGGTCAAGTGTCGTAGTTATTAAATTCATTACAATAACAAGTAGAAATTTGCTTTAAATAAAGTTGAAGTTTCATAAAAAAAAACTTATTTCAGGACAACAATAATCAACCGATGGCTGACAAATAACACAGAAAATTAAATAAATTTGGAATTACAATATTTAGACACCATGGTCAACTTCAGAAAATTATGGTTACATTAATCCAGAGGATTATTGCTTAAACTATTAAATTTAACGTACAATTATAACGCTAAAGCTATTATCTGTGTAACCTATAGTGAATAATAGCATAATTTCGCCGAACCTTTTTACTCATCACAATGAGCGTAGATTTCAAAGCCTAATAAAATATCCATTATTAATATTATCATTGTTATTGTTATTAGCCAAGCTACAGCCCTGCTTGGTTCCATTGCATAACTCTGAGTTTACCCATAAAAATAAATTTAACCCTAAAATGGAAGGCATCATTTTTAATAGCATATCACGATTCATAATAAATTGGACTCAACATCATAATCCGTTGCAATTATATATCCGTCCGGTTTAGTCACTCGCCCAATTTTATCGATTATTACTTACTTTAGACTCTTGTGACCTATTGGTAGAAGGTTAGCCAGGGCACCACTCACCCGTTGAGATACTACGGCTAGAGAGTTATGGGGTACTTTTGACTGGCCGGACAGTACTACAATGGATTCTTCTCTATGGTTACGGTTCATTTTCCCTTTGCCTGCACCCCCCCCAATAGTTTGGCATATTCTTTACATATTCTCCAGTGTCCTCGTACACCTGACAACACTGAGATTACCAAACAATTTTTCACCCAAGGGGCTACTCCTCTGTAATTGTTTTGTGGCCATTTTCCTCTTGGTAAGGGTAAAAGGGACTCTTTAGCTATGATAAGCAGCTCTTCTCAGAGAAGGACACTCCAAAATCAAACCATTGTTCTCTAATCTTGGGTAGTGCCATAGCCTCTGTACCATGGTCTTCCACCGTCTTTGGTTAGTTCTCTTGCTTGAGGGTACACTCGGGCACACTATTCTATCTAACCTCTCTTCCTCTTTGTTTGTTAAAGTTTTTATAGTTTATATAGATGTTTATTTTAAGGTTACTGTTCTTAAAATATTTTATTTTTCCTAGTTTCCTTTCCTCACTGGGCTATTTTCCCTTTTGGAGCTCCTAGGCTTATAGCATTCTGCTTTTCCAACTAGGGTTGTAGCTTAATAATAATAATAATAATAATAATAATAATAATCGTCAGACTAGGGTTCAGGTCCTGCTCAAACTTGTTAGTTCTTGTGTCTTCAAACCCACCATTCTTGTGTGCTAAGGATGGGTGGTTTGGGGGATCCTATTGGTCTACCTACTGAGTCATCAGCTGCATTTACCTGGCCCTAAAGTGGGTGGAGAGGGGGCTTGGGCGCTGATCATACTCATAGTATATATGGTCAGTCTCTAGGGCGATATCCTACTTACAAGGGCAATGCCACTGTCCCTTGCCTCTGCCATTCATGAGCAGCCTGTAAATCTGTATATACCTTCAGTCTTTCGGGTTTCTAGCGGGACATGAACATTTAACAACAACAAATAAAGCCGTTTCTCTCCCACTGCAGGAGAAAGGTCTCAGACAAGTCAATTCATTTATATGGTTTGGCCAATTTTCATCACCACGCCGGCCAGTGCAGATTGGTGGTGATGGGAGATTTTCGTCTCATTGTTCACAGAAAACCAACCTAGTATGTGCGGCCCTGACTAGTACAGCTTTGCTGATCATGACCACACGCAAACCCTTTGACCACGTTAAGGTATCTCCACTCAGAAAGGGATGAATACCTAAGTGACTAATTAAATGACAACATTGCCGATTGGCGATTATGGGCAGGATAGGTGTCCCAGTCCTTCAAATAGTGTGAAACACTACCCAAATATGACCAATGAACTAGAAGTTGAAATTTCCTCTCTCTCTCTCTCTCTCGAAAACCAAATGTTATACTCACACACACACACACACACACACTATGTAAATGTCTAGTCTGTTAATAATATAGGAATTCAAATTCGTGAATTGATAAATAAGAAATATTTCGTTCCAGAAGAAACTAAATACTTTCTTGTTTTCCAAGTGTTCCATAGCGTGCATTTGACAATAACAGTTATGCTGTGATATACAAAATACCTAAGAACAGAATACGATAAACTGATCTTGTAGACCCTGTAGTGACTAGGGTTCCCCCAAGTGATAAGACCAAGAGAGCAGACCTTAAATAAAGTAAAGAAGTAAGCTGCTATAATTAGCGACACCATGAATTAGTCTTCCTGAGATGGGCACTGCCATCTATCGTCAAAATAAAACCCTTTGGGCCCAAACAAACCATAAAGTAACCATTCAAACACGAACATAATTTTGTTTAAAGGTCACTCATGAATAGCAGAGGCAAAGGACAGTGACACTGTCCTATCAAGCAGGACAATGCCCTAGAGACTGACCATATATACATATGATCAGCGCCCAAGGCCCCTCTCGACCCAAGCTAGGACCAAGGAGGACCAAGAAATGGCTGCTGAGGACTCAGTAGATATACCCATATGACTGCCCCCAACCCCTCATCTTTAGCTCAAAAGGATGTTGAGGTTGCAGCGACCAAAGGAACTAACGAGTTTGAGCGGGACTCGAACCCAAGTCTGGCGTTCACCAGTCAGGGACATTACCACATCAGCCACCACAACCATATGAGATGAATAACAAGAAGACACTCTATAGAAATCACAAATAAAAGTAATTGTCTTATTAATAAGATTATTTTAGGGCTACATAAAACGCACAGCCCAAATAAAGGCGATTCCAAGGTGATATTATGAGAGCCCAAGATATCAGACTACCGAGACAAAATTGTAATTTTTTAGGAATAAAGGTGAAAAGAACAATAGTAATTGGATAAATAATGTTTCAAAGATACTATAAAATAAAAAAATAAAAAAAGGTTGTTATAAATAGATATTAACAATGCAACACCATTTTGTGGAAATGCAGTTATTAAACATGCACGAAATATTAAAGAAACTTTTTATCTATCTTTAAATTCCCGATAAGGTAATTAGTCAAAATTACTGTAATTTAAACTAATAACACCAATCAAATTAATTAAGCATCGCGAGCTGAAGCGTGGCCCCTTTTTTTTTATCAAAGTTCAAACGTAATTTCCAACAATTATTGCTGGATTCTGTCAAAAACTATTTATATACACATGGATGATTAAATCGAACAGAAGACCTTACAAAAGTTATTTTAATATTTAATAAAACGCATTTATGGAACACCAGCTCTCTCAAAACTTATTTTGTTATATAATATACTTAGACATAGGCCTACATTTTCTAAATTTGTACCATACAAACCAACATTGGAACCGGGGAAGCTACTTGGTATTTTTGGGCTCAAGCCATGGCGTCCTGATGGAAGGTTCCTTTTTGGTAGCTTCCTTGGGTAAATAACTACTAAGATATTCCCAGAGAATTTAACCACAGGTTATCACAGAATTCTAACTTCTGGAGCGAGTATCCTAAAGGTTTCCCTTTTAAGACATCGTATATCAACAGGGGACGCATGTATTAACGCGCCACATAGCTATCTACACCCCGAACAGAGTTAATGCTTCGGTGTGTAAGGGCTGAGAATAGCTGGGAGCCGTTCCATAGCTAATCTCATCCGTGGCTACTTCTGGTACTCGAGACGTAAACAAACGGGCGCCATTGCTTAAATGCCGTCACGACCGTCTTCATCCTTTGTTCAGTAGCTCGCCCTACTTAGACGGATTTTCCCTGTGCCTTACTTATCGCTTTGCATCTACGTTATGTCGCTACCTTCGGCCTCGCCTTCTTCTGGAAAGTTGAGTACAAGGTTCCAGTATTGTTTAGTTAAGCTCTGACCGTAAAGTAAATATTACTTTCCGAGATAATTGTTGTTTTGTGGCAGAGCTGTGCCTCTACCGGACCCTCCATTTTTATGGCGTCGTTGTTGTTATGCATGCCTTATTTAGTTAGCCACAACAACGCTTCCGGCCTTATTTACTAATCGATAACATTAGTTTATTTAGTCTTCATAGCTAGGAACTTTTATATCGTGTTTTGACACTTTTTATCGGTCATCAATTGACCTCATACCAGTAGGCTACTATAGCCCCCAGGCCAGAGTGCCTATATATCAGTGTTCATGCATGATTTTACTAGTGATCCTAGGCTAAGTTATGAAGATAGTGGCATTATTTTACAATACTTTCGACTGTGATGCAAGTGTTTTTCGCCTTCAGGGACCATATTGGGGATTGGTTAGTTAGTGTCCCTTCCTAACCTAACCTACTTGTAGGACCCCTATATGCTTCCTTCATCCCCCTGCCCTTGGCATTCCCTCTGTTTAGCCTTGATTCCCTTACTAAGTAAAGGGATCAAGCGCCTAACGGAGTATATTATCGCCTCTCAGTCCTCCCTAAGGGAATGAACCCCCCTTAGGGTTGCGTCTGAGAGTGAGGAACGGCTAGCCCTTCCTCTATGGCTAGGACTAGTCTATGACTGTCCTGCGATAGCGATATGTCTTCTATCTTTCCTAGTTCAGGGCTTTTAGCCCTGCTCTAGGTTAGGTTTTGGAAAGGTTATTCTGTCCCCTGCTGAAACTGTACCCATGCACCGTTTCAGCCAGGCTGCCTTATCTTAGGTTAGGGAGTGTCCTCCCTTTTCCCTAGTGGCCGCTCTGGTACAGAACCCCTTCCATGGAAGACTCTTCTCTTCTCCCCTCCCCACCTATCTCTTGTATAGCCTAGCCTACACTTAAGATAGTCTATACCCATCTGTCCCCTGTCCTACAACTCCTCCTTAGGGTGGAGTGATAGGGCTACCTTGAGCTTCTATGTGCAGTCCGCTCTGGTACATATACCCTTCATAGTGTCCTATGGGGTTAGCCACTGGATGTGTTCTGTATGTAGAGGTCTCCCCCTCTTTGGGTGTCCCCTAGCCCTCCCTTGGGCTACCCTAGCTCCCGGTCCTCTGAGACCCCTGCTTCTGGGGGATAGAGCCAGCCTCTATCATGGGTACACCCTCTCAGGGGGGGATGTCTGGGAGTCCATGACTGGACTTCTTACATCCCTCCCCCTGTCTCTCTCACTATCCGGGTGCCGGTCCCTTGCCGCCTCCACTGTCGGCGATACCCGCCTCCTACCTTGGTGACTCTCCCCTTACCCTCATGCCGCCAGCCCCCCGCGTGCCGGGGGACTGCCGACCGCCGCCGGCTTCCTGCCGATGGCTCTCCTCCTTCCTCTTAGCTTCGCCGTCCGCCTGCCGGTCGGCCACCGGAGTGCCGGCATCCATTGCCGGCAACCTGGTTCTGCTATAACCATCCTTGTCCCAGTCACCAATCCGGCATCCTCCGACTGCCGGAGCCGCCGCTCCTCTGCCGGTGTGCCGCCGTTGTGCCGGCGGCCGCCACCCTGGTATTACTCTTGACTTATATATTGTCTGTTCTAATGCCAGAAACTCTGCTGGAGCGGCCTCCGGCGTGCCGGAGGTCTGCCGGAACCCCCCGGAGGCGTCAAGACTACTTGCACCCCCTTCTACTAGCTATCATATGAATACTGATAGCCCTACACTGCAAACAGATGGCCTGTTTATGCTATTGGATCAGTGCCTTGGTACTGTTCTATTAGTAATCATGCTGTCTCTTTGCATTCTTCAAAATTCCAGCATGCTGCGTGTATCTTAGCGCGGCTGGTTGCCGGAAGCAGTTACCCTAAGGGACCTGTTAGCCCCCTAATTTGGGACTGAGTGGCCTCGGTCCCAAACTTATCCTTGGCATTTTCCATGGAATTCCATTGCCCTATGGACTTCTAAGAAATACTATCCTGTGCCTTCGGCCATCTCGGATTATCCAAGGATAAAGCTTGCGGTAGCCAGCCGGGCGGGATGCATGGAGTATGTTTTCTTTACTACTTCAATCTCTATGCATCACACCCTTCATTAAGTTGAAATTATTGATTAATATTAACTTAGATTAAGAGCCATTCTTATGACTCCCCCCATACTCATTTTCTCTTTCTTCCACAGGAGGAGCAGATGAAGTGTGACTTCGACTTCTGCGCTGTGAAACGCCCGCACTTCTACGGGCATACGGCTTGCAGGACTCACGCCCCTTGTGCTAACAAGAAAGGGGATTTGAAATTCTGGGACCCGCTGAACTGTACGGTCTGCCAGGCTCCCATAGCTGATGGCTTCCATAACTCTCCCTCAGCGGAGATCAGGGACATTGCTCGAGAGAAGCTACGCAAATGGGTGCGTGGCTTCCAGAAGAATGCCACCGGACCGTACCTGGCCACTGAAGAATTGAGGTCACTTCTGTTCCCAAAGGCCTCCCCCGATTCTGTGGTGCCCAAGGATTTGATCCCCACTGTCCAAATTACGGTGGAACCTGATGTAGTCATGGCCCAGTCCATGCAAGATTGCCGCCTAGATTCCGATGATGACGAACACATGTCGGATGTCTCGGAGGGTACGGAGAAGACCCTCATGGCTCAAGGAGCTGAAGATGACGAAGACCAGGTGGAATACGCCGAGTCGGAGCAAGAGGTTGCTCCTCCTTCCATCTCCGCCCCTACTCCTACACCGACGGAAGTGTCTCTCCCGTCTACCTCCACAACCCCGGAACCCTCATCATCCACTCAGGAAATGATCCGGTTGATTAGAGCCGCCATGGACGACAAGTTAAAGGAGAATCAGGAGTTCATCAGGTCCATGATGGGACCCAAAGAACCGAAGAAGATCTCGGTTAAGGATCTCCCCGCTTGCTCTCATGCCAACCCATGGAGGTATGCTGAGCATATGGTGATAGCGACCGGCAGAATCTTTGTCAGCGACAAGATCGGCTCGGTCCCCCTGGAAGATGTGGAATTCTTCCCAAATTTTGAGGCCTACCCGGACTGTTACGTTCGACTTCGCTCTGAACCTGCCTCTAAAGAAGAGACCGAACCGAAAGAAGAGATAGTGTTCGATCTCGCGAAGGCCCAGGCTATGCTAGCCAACACGTTTAAGAGTAGGGGTTTTACCTGCTCTAAGCTTCCGGCCCTGAGCAAGAAGCAC
This sequence comes from Palaemon carinicauda, assembly GCF_036898095.1. Lineage (NCBI taxonomy): Eukaryota > Metazoa > Arthropoda > Malacostraca > Decapoda > Palaemonidae > Palaemon > Palaemon carinicauda. The sequence continues at coordinate 5,042,932 of NC_090755.1, forward strand.
CCTACCTACGTCGCACCTGAAAATGCGGTACTTCCATTCATGGAAAAGGCCTTCGCTGCGTGCCTTAAAGCTGTGGAAGAGGGGAAAGCCTGCCCTGCACTGGAGGAGTGCAGACCCTTCTCCATAGTTACTCCCCCTGACGCTCGACACTGGAAGGACATCCAGCATACTTTCGTCGTGGGAAAGCTAGATCCTGACGTCGCCGGACGTCAGTTTAATGAAGACCTCCCGAAACTTAACGATCACCTCCTTCGTCGGGAACAAGATATGAAGGAGAGGCTCGCAGCATCTATGTCCCACCAGGTCCAACTTGACATTATGGCCTGTGACACCAGAGTACCAGACCACTACATGGTACTTGCCAAATCCCACATGACAACCCTGGTGAAGGACATGTACCACTTCATGAAGGCTCAGAGAGCCTGTCGTGAATTCGTGTTCGCAGGCGCCACTGTGAAACACGAACTCCGGAGGCTGATTTCCTCCAACATCTGGGGCAAACACCTCTTTCCTTCTGACCTTGTGAAGGAGATCACCGACAAAGCCGCCACGGAGAATAGGAACCTTCTCCACAAGTGGGGCATGTCAAAGAAGAGGAAATCCTCTCAGGACGACGGACCTCAACCTAAGAGGAAATCTTCGAAACAGAAACCCCAGCAACGTCAACCAAGACGTCAGTTTCCGGGACCCGCTACCTCCCAATTGGCAGCTCAGCCACAACAGACCTTTCAACTGGTCACCCAACCGGTGTTGTCACAGTCACCGGTCTTCACCCCTGCTTTCGAGCAACAGACGACTACCTTTCGTCCCAAAGGTAGAGGCTCAAACAGAGGTGCAGGCAGAGACGCGTCTCGCCGTCCCTCCAGAGGCAGAGGAGGAAAGGGAGCTAGCGGCCGAGGCAGCAAGCCCTCGGGACACCAGAAGCAATGAAGTGCTTCCGGTGGGAGGAAGACTCCGCCAATTCCAGGATCGTTGGACCTTCGATCCCTGGGCACACAGCATCGTCAAGAAGGGTCTAGGCTGGAGTTGGACTCAACCACCCCCAACATTCCAGCAGTTCTTCCAACAATCAACCCCCCTTCTGGAAGAATGTCCTAGATCTCTTGAACAAGAAGGTGATAAGGAAGGTAAAGTCCACCAGGTTCCAAGGAAGACTGTTTTGTGTCCCCAAGAAAGACTCCGACAAACTCAGAGTCATTCTGGACTTATCCCCCCTCAACAAGTTCATAGCGAACGACAAGTTCAAGATGCTGACTCTTCAACAAATAAGGACCCTTCTGCCTCGAGGTTCCTACACGGTCTCCATAGACCTGGCGGATGCCTACTGGCACATTCCAATGAACCATCACGCTTCCTCCTACCTAGGCTTTCGACTCCAAAGGAAAAGCTACGCCTTCAGGGCCATGCCCTTCGGCCTCAATGTGGCCCCTCGGATCTTCACAAAGCTGGCGGATGCCATAGTACAACAGCTCCGCCTCCGAAACGTCCAGGTGATGGCCTACCTCGACGACTGGCTAGTTTGGGCTCCATCGCCCGAGGATTGTGTAAAATCCTGCAACAAAGTCACCCAGTACCTAGAACACCTGGGATTCAAGATAAACGAGAAGAAATCTCGCCTCTCTCCAGCTCAGAAGTTCCAGTGGTTAGGAATCCAATGGAACCTTCAGTCACACCGCCTTTCCATCCCCCAGAAGAAAAGGAAGGAAATAGCAGGGTCTGTCAAGCGACTACTAAAATCCAAACGGATTTCAAGATGCCAGCAGGAACGAGTTCTAGGCTCTCTACAGTTCGCCTCAGTAACAAACCCAGTGCTTCGTGCACAGCTAAAGGATGCCGCGGGAGTCTGGAGACGTTCTGCATCCATCGCTCGAAGAGACCTCAAGAGACGGCTCCCAAACAGACTTCGACTTCTCCTCAAGCCGTGGTCGGAAGCAAAGGCCCTGAAAAGGTCCATTCCTCTTCAACACCCACCTCCATCACTCAACATCCACACGGACGCTTCGCTGGAGGGTTGGGGAGGTCACTCCCACCAAAAACAGGCTCAAGGCACCTGGTCTCCCCTGTTCAAGACGTTCCACATCAACATCTTGGAGGCCATGGCGGTCCTTCTAACTCTGAAGAAACTATCCCCGCCTCCCTCGATCCACATTCGTCTAACCCTAGACAACTCGGTGGTAGTTCGATGTCTCAATCGCCAAGGCTCAAGATCGCCCCAGATAAATCAGGTGCTTCTCCCAATCTTCCGTCTGGCAGAGAAGAAGAAGTGGCACCTGTCTGCAGTTCACCTACAAGGATTCCGCAACGTGACAGCGGATGCTCTATCTCGAACAAACCCGATAGAGTCGGAATGGTCTCTAGACGCAAGATCATTCTCCTTCATCTCTCACCAAGTCCCAGAACTTCAGATAGATCTCTTCGCAACGAGCGACAACAATCAACTTCCTCGGTATGTGGCCCCGTACGAGGACCCCAAGGCAGAAGCAGTGGATGCCATGTCACTGGACTGGAACAGATGGTCCAAGATCTACCTGTTCCCTCCCACCAACCTTCTGCTGAAAGTCCTCTCCAAACTGAGAACCTTCAAAGGGACAGCGGCCCTAGTGGCTCCCAAGTGGCCCCGGAGCAACTGGTACCCCCCTGGTCCTGGAGCTGCAGCCCAAGCTGATCCCTCTCCCGGGCCCAGTTCTCTCCCAACAAGTACAGAAGTCGACTGTCTTCGCTTCATCATCGAAAATCAAGGACCTTCATCTCATGATTTTCTCTCCCTAGCCGCAAAGAAGAGGTTCTGGATCTCGAAGAAAAGTCTGGACTTCCTCGAGGAATACAAGACCGAATCCACAAGACGGCAATACGAATCATCCTGGAGAAAATGGGTCTCTTTTGTCAAGACAAAAAATCCTAAAGAAATCACAATTGATTTCTGCATGTCCTTCTTCATTCACCTTCATGGACAAGGATTAGCAGCCAATACGATTTCAACCTGCAAATCGGCCTTGACCAGACCAATTCTGTATGCCTTCCAAATTGATCTGTCCAGCGACATCTTCAATAAACTACCGAAAGCATGTGCTCGTCTACGCCCAGCACCCCCACCGAAACCGATCTCCTGGTCATTAGACAAGGTGCTCCATTTCGCCTCCAACTTGGATAATGATTCATGCCCTCTCAAGGATCTGACTCAGAAAGTTATATTTCTCTTTGCTCTTGCTTCGGGAGCCCGAGTCAGCGAAATAGTGGCATTATCAAGAGAAGAGGGTCACATCCTGTTTACTGATACAGGAGACATTACCCTCTCCCCTGATCCGACGTTTCTCGCCAAAAATGAATTACCCACCAAAAGATGGGGCCCCTGGAGAATATGCCCCCTGAAGGAAGATGTCTCTTTATGCCCAGTAGAGAGCCTCAAGGTCTATCTTCGCAGAACTTCGAACTTTGGTGGAGGCCAACTCTTCAAAGGAGAAACATCGGGCAGCGACCTGTCACTGAAACAATTAAGAGCGAAAATCACCTACTTCATTCGCAGAGCGGATCCTGACAGTACACCCGCCGGTCATGATTCTAGGAAAGTTGCATCATCTCTGAATTTCTTTCAGAGTATGGACTTTGAAAGCCTTAAAAGCTTCACAGGCTGGAAGTCCTCGCACGTTTTCTTTAAACATTATGCGAAACAAGTGCACGAAGTCAAACATTTTGTGGTAGCCGCAGGTAGTGTTATGAAACCTGCACCTAACTCTGCATAGAACAGTGAGTTACTTGGGACTCTAACTCTTCGGGTGCCTATGTTGACCCTCGAGCGATACATAGTGATGTCGAAAACACTTAGTGCTTTTATAACTATTCTTATCCCAGGTGAAATGTCATAGTTGTCACACAAGTGCCGCATGCCCTGAGCATGATGTGTTTTAATCAAAGACTAACGTTCCTCGAGAACGAGTGCCTACTAATAAATTTGAAATTCCTTTTCAGATTCAAGAGCAAGTCTTTATTACTATGTACATTATAATTACTGTAAATGAACTTTACTTATTGCTGCAATTCATTTAATTTCTGCATTTGTGAAATAAAATTTCTATTTTATTACCTGTGCGTCTCAATCAGCTCCTACTTACTATGAAATACATGCCTGTCATAGTTTTATTATCACCTTTCCTTATGGTTCATGGAGAAATTAAGATACTAACTCTTAATTTATATTCACTCTGATTATGTAATGTTCCAATACGAATACTTACTCTTCATACCCTGGAGATGAAACCAACCTTCTCAGCACACAGTGTCCAACCACCACTGGTCTGCTTTCAGAATGTTCCTATACGAATGCCAAACATTCAGCTTCGTCTCCAAGTTCTTCAAGTTCTTCTATCAAGGTGAATAGCCCTTCAATACCACTTTGACGTCGGCATGGCCCGTGGGAACTTCACTGCCAAGGGGGGCAGGAAGATTCTTCCCTACGGTTCTTTACTAAGATTACTATGCTATTTTGTCAATGCCCTTGGCACTTACTAATAGGGGAAAATCTACCACGATACATTGATTCTCTGGTATTCTTCCATCAGGACGCCATGGCTTGAGCCCAAAAAACGGATTTTGAGCGAAGCGAAAAATCTATTTTTGGGTGAGATAGCCATGGCGTCCTGATGGACCCTCCCTGCTACTTCGTCCAGTTTTTAGGTCCCACCCTGCTCTGCTGTATCATGGTGATCGGCAAGCAACTGGCTTCAGGATGAAGACGGTCGTGACGTCATTTAAGCAATGGCGCCCGTTTGTTTACGTCTCGAGTACCAGAAGTAGC
>NC_090755.1:5057723-5072723 GCF_036898095.1 Palaemon carinicauda
GAACCGGCATATGTTTCATTATTGTAATTGGTCGCAAAATCGTCAAAAAATCACATCTAAACGATCCTACTCCTCTGGTACAAGTAACAAGGCACACGTTATAGAGCATTGATATCTATAATTGAGTTTACGATTAGTTAACAACGTATTTCCTGCTCATATGAATATATTTTGGTTAAATTTGGGGTTTCTAATTTCCAACTCTTTACTTTTAGAATATTAGAATCTGCATTATATATTTTTTTAATACATATCTTATTTTACATATATTACCATAACTTAGAGCCTAAAATCAGAGGAAAAGTAGCATTACTGGAACTCTGAATTTTAGATACATTAATTGAAAAAAAAACCTATCATGAAAGTATGTTTCAGTAATCATACACTTCTTCAAATTCGAATAGAATCCGAGTGTTTCTACTTGTCAAAAGATGGCAGCACTCGTCCTTTGTTCCATTCATGTGAATGATTCTATCCAATTCGAAAAGAGTGTTAGATTGATACTTATGTAGAAATATGTATGGTAGGTAAAAATCATATCAAGTTCAAATCAAGTAGGTTATTTTTAAACCAAAATGACGTCATGGAAGGTTCCAGAATGCAAGGATTAAAGAGCTTTACACATTATTTCTTTTCATGGCCAATAGATGGCCTTAGCAGCGAGTATTAAATTGCTAATTATCTCCATCATCCACTCATTACAATTTTCATCGACTTGATTTATGTTGTAATTTAAATGGACAAAACTGTTATAAAACAGACGCACGTGAACTTGATGTTCCTTGTTATCTGACCATAACTTAATTCTTAAGAAATTACAAATTTCTCAATAATTGTCACAAAAATATTTCCTCAGCAAACAATCGTTATTTCAATTACATTTGGGGGTCGGGGGGATAGCCAGACATGCCACATGTACTGATTTGGCGAGATAACCGAGTAATTACAGTTATTTGAACTAATTTTCATTACATTTATATGAAAATAAAATATAATTAATATGTTCCATGGTATGACAAGTATTGTTAGTAAATACTACGTAAAATAACAATATTGTTACATTCCGAAAGGCATAAAAACGCAGACTTCTATAGCTCCCTTCCTTACACGGCAACAAGTTTTACTCTACCGCCAATAGATGGCATCAGAAGCACCTTGTCCAAACTAATATAGTCAATTATTTAAAGCCACGTGTGTCAAAAAAAGTGTGGGAGGAAGGCAGAGGCTAAAGAATTGGTAGTTGGTAAATTGTCCAACGATCGTATCCTTGTTGGGAATGAACATTTTTATCAGAAAATCATGCGAATTTTCCATATGCTATCGGGAACGACCTAAGTTTACTTATGAAAGTGTTTATTATTTCCTTTCTTCATCAGAACACATGGATGGTAAGTTATTTCCTTGTACACGTGACCAAGATAACAATCATCGGCATAGTTAAGCCTCTTTCACACAGGACGGTAAATACTGCATGCAGTAAACAAGTGAGCAAGTCCTGAACGCGGACATGGTCCTCGTAGAGGACATACCTCCGCACGTGACCTTGACCTTCAGGTGACCTTGACCTTCACGTGACCTTGACCTTCACGTGACCTTGACCTTCAAGTGACCTGCTTGACTTTTGACCTTCAAGTGATCTTTGTTCATTTGCCACTGATACTTAATATGACATTGATATAATGCACCAATATGACCTTGACCTTTGACCTTTATAAATTTGAACATCACCCATGGGTTGCGCCTGGACTAGGACTTCCCTGTTGGCTTATGCAAAAGTCAGTGCTTTATTTCTGTCTCTTGATATGGCCACTTATGTCATAGTGACACCAGTGACCCCTGTGACCTTGACCTTGGGGTGACCTTGACCAAAATTTAATCAGTTCTTCCATACACATTGGGGAACTACTTGGCCAAGTTTGAAGTGATTCCGTGTAGAAATGTGGCCTCTACGTTGTCCACAGACAGACAGACAAACAGAGAAACAAACAAACAAACCGAACCGAAAACATAACCTCCTGGCGGAGGTAAAAAACTGCAACAGTATTTACTGCACGACCTAAGCGGACATACAATATGTATACTTCTATTCACACACGACAGATTTTACTGCAACGTTAAATTTGCTGCATGATGCCTACGTTTGTACTGCTAAAACTGCTTCAGTAGATTTACTGCAACAGTTTAGCTTTCTATGGTTTTCAATAGTATCTTTCACACTATGCAGATTTTACTGCACCCCCTAGTATGTTTCAGACAGTAGGTCAGCGAGGGTGTGTGCATATTCCGCTCCTACAAGAGGTAAGGATAATTAAAACTAATTTCTTTTTGTTACTCAATGTAATATGTAATGAATGCATTTTGTAATGGCAATATATAAACATATTTTTATTATGAAATAAAAGTTAACTTTTTGTTATTCTAAATCTTATTTTTATCATTCTAAATATTATCTAACCTAACCATAGCTAATCTAACTATATTGTGAACCCAGCACCGCCCTTTTCTCTTCCTTTGCTGTCTTTTATACAACAAATTATAAAAGGAGAGCCTTCTTTTCCTTGCTTTTGGCCATTTTCTATGCACAGTTCACAAACACTGATGACAGCAGCAGTGCAATACTGATAGAATCTTGCGTAAAAAACTGCATCGTGTGAAAGACTGTGCAGTAAATACTGTTACAGTTTTTTACTGCATGCAGTATTTACCGTCCTGTGTGAAAGAGGCCTTAAGGTTGGTAGGACGAGTTTGGGACAGCGCTACCAAATGGAATTTCCTCGAACGGAGAATAGCATTATTCATTACAGATTCGAATCATTTAAAGAGTAATAGCTATATGCCAGAAGGTGCATGACTATGGTGCCCTTTGATGTTCTTATAATCAGCGTAATCAACATAGACAAATCGAATAATGAAAAAGAAAATGGTCACATTTCTGTATCTTCGCCAACGCTTGACTGTTGCGTCATCCAGCTGCTAATTTGTGTTTGTTAATAAGGGCGTTCCAGAGTGTGAATCCCTTACAAAATAAACCTTATCATCATTTACTTAGTAAATGTATACATGTTAGTAAAGCTGTTTCTTCGGTCAATATAGGTTAAAAGAATCCATTAAGTATGTGTGTATATATTTATGTATATATATATATATATATATATATATATATATATATATATATATATATATATATATATGTATGTATGTATGTATGTATATGTATATAACATCAATTTTTCCCTTAATAGTACCAATCAGTCTTAAGGGATGCTGATGATCTCTGCAAAAGAATCAGAAGAGACTGAGTATGCTTATAACAAGAACAGCCAATGTTCATTTATATAAGTGAAGTGTCGATGTTGCATTAAGCATTAAAGATATATGACAATTTTTCAACATTCACTTTTATTAGTACGAATATTGAGCGCGATGTTTTTGAGAAATTTGGAGATGATAGTTTGGAGGGACGGAAATGTAAGCATAAATGATTATGGTCTCCGGGACTAATGAGAATATAAATAAAGTTCTGCTCTATACAAAAGTCTATATCAAAGTAACGGTTTCTTCTGCAACGATATCGAAGTCAGTTTAAATCATTGACAATAAATCAAAATATAGGGTTCCCTTTTTTTTTTTTTTTTTTTACATTTTTGGTTCGATGGAAAGTTTAACAAAGATGATAGGTTGTTGGATGTCGAGAAAGGTTAATCGAAATTTTTTTTTTTCATAGTTTTAAAAAAGTTTTCAAATAAGTCACAAAGACCCTATGAGCGACAGAAATGGGAATAGGTTAGGCTGGTCTAACAATCAAATGTTTATCCTTATTTCTATCGGTGATGGGATCCAGTCCTTGACCGGGTAGAAATATTTAGCATTAAAGGTATTTCCCTACGCGTTTGAGATCCCAATCGAGCTTTCAATAGAGATATAAGCTCATTTAGAGTCCACTCTACATATACTTGTCGAATTCAGGAATTTTTTCGTAGACTTGAAATCAACCTATCAGACCCCACACCGTCAGAGCCTTGTCAAAATTTAACCCCATATATATATATATATATATATATATATATATATATATATATATATATATATATGTGTGTGTGTGAGTGTGTGTGTGTATGTGTGTGTATACAACAACAACAACAACAACAACACCTGGATTGTCGGCGACAAGGACCTTTGATTTAAAAAAAAATGACACTTGGCTTATAGGAGACATAAAAATATTCTTTCTTAATGCCCATGAAGAGTAGTAATAAATAACGAAAATAACAGATTTCAAGAGCAGCAACACCATCAAAATAGATCTTTCATAAATAAACTATGAAAAGAAACTTATGCCAGCCCGTTCAACTTGAAAGCATTCGCAGCTGAAGTTCCACGGAACAGAGCAATGAAAGGAAACACCCCCCCCCCCCCTTTTCCCCGCTTATCTCTCTATCTCGCCTTGTGTCTTCCCAATACGCTTCTGCCATATTGTGATAGTCGGCATTTTTTCTTTTCATTAAAAAGTATACATTTATAATTCCTACTATTCATAATATTGTATATACATTATAATATATATATATATATATATATATATATATATATATATATATATATATATGTATATATATACATATATATATACATGAATAAATTGTGTAATAAATATATATTCACAATTGTCACCATTCGTCTTCATAAACGTCCCTGTCTGATGATCACCGGACTAGGCTTCGAGACCAGCTCAAACTCGTTAGCTTCTTCAGTGTCTACAACCCTACCTTCCTTGTGAGCTAAGATTGTGGGGTTTGGGGAGCCTATAGGTCTATCGGCTGAGTCATCAGCAGCCATTACCTGACCTTCTTTGATCCTAGCATGGGTGCAGAGGGGCTTGGGCGCTGATCATATGCATATATGGTTAGTCTCTAGGGCATTGTCCTGCTTGCTAGGGCAATGTCACTGTCCCTCGCCTCTGCCATTCATGAGCAGCCTCTAAACGTTTAAGAGCCAGCCTCCATTGGGGTGTTCGTATTATTATTATTATTATTATTATTAATAATAATAATAATAACTATTACTATTATCATCATTGTTATCTTCTAGATTCCGATCCACAAAGGGACAGAGGTTAATTAGGGCCAATCGAAATGAACTTGAATTAATACGAACGACAACGCTGTGTCAGCTGACTACTGTCTATAGTTTATCCAATGGATCAGCAGTACTGTTGTCTCTGTCATCTGTCTAATTAGTTGGACGGGAGGTCGACCATCCCGTCATGTATGTCTTATTCATGTCAGTCAAGGCATTCATCTAAATTCTACATTTAGTGGAGATGTAGTTGTTTCTCTCAAAAGAGACCTGAATGTGTTATTGGTTATATTACCGCTTTCAATATTCATTCATGTTTATTCCATTCTATATATTTATCTCATGTGTTTATTCAATGTATATATATATATATATATATATATATATATATATATATATATATATATATATATATACCCCTCTTTGAGTGGGGATTTCTTAAACATGGTAAAAGGCTTTGTGTATTGCCATGATCAGCAAAGCTGTACCAGTCAGGGCTACCTACACTACGTCGGTTTACTGTGAGCGATCAGACGAGTCTCCCACCATCGCCAAGCCGCAGTTGGTAAGCGTGGCTGTGAAGACTAGCCAAACCCCAGACATGAATAGGACATGCCTGGAGTCTTTGTCTTGCAGTGCACTAGATACGGCAGCATTCGTTTATATATGTATATATATATATATATATATATATATATATATATATATATATATATATATATATATATATATATACTGTATATATATGAATATTTACATACATTATACCTATGTATATATATATATATATATATATATATATATATATATATATATATATATATATATATATATACCCAAATTAGTTATATGGTACAAAACCATTAAAGAATTAAGTTAAATCAATACTAAATATCCAAAGCTTTTACTGTTAATGTTGAGAGAGAGAGAGAGAGAGAGAGAGAGAGAGAGAGAGAGAGAGAGAGAGAGAGAGAGAGAGGGAGGGGGGGAGAGAGAGGGGGGGGGAGAGAGGGGGGGGGAGAGAGAGAAAGGCCAATCTATTCTATACTGGTAGCTCATCCATCATATATATATATATATATATATATATATATATATATATATATATATATATATATTTCAAATAATTATATCTCACACGCAACAGCGCAATTACCCCAGTCTCTAAGGGATATAAAAAGTCATCTGAGATGATAAAGAAACATATTTTCTAACGCCACGAAAAAGAAGACTTGGGAAAAATAGCGAAAATGTTATTGGGACTTATTATATCTTCTAAACTATTTTTACCTCCGCCAAAGATGTTGGAAGGAGGTTATGTTTTCACCACTGTTTGTGTTGTTGTTTGTGTTTTTTATTGTGAAATGCTTCCTGGCCACAATTTTAATCGTGTAGTGAAACTTGCTGGGATTAACTGTTATGTAAATAGCTGGAAATTATTAAATTTTGGAAGGTCAAGGTCAAAGGTCAAGGTTCACGTAATCAGCCATTAAGTTTGGAAATCGTTGCCACAGACGTCAAACTTGGTTCTTATTCGAGGGAATGAAAATCCACGTTAATTAATACATGCTAAGCTCAAAGGTCAAGGTCAAGGTCGAGCAACAGATCAAGAAATAACCTGCCCCGGAGGAGGTCTGCGCTCTACTGAGTGCCTTTCTATTTTTTTGATTTGGTGTACAAAAGAAATGCACTGTGTATAAATATCTTGAAGAGTTGTGCTCTTATAGAAAAAAAAAAAAAACATAAAATAGAAGACAAGAATATAGCCTTATTTATTTTACCAAAAAATTCTAATTTTTCTATCATAGGTTTAAAGACCACTCATGAATGGCAGAGGCAAGGGACGGTGAACATCGATTCTGAATTCCAACGAAATAAACATATTTCTCTCGGTAATGTAGATTTCATTCAACTTTGTTCATTTTCTTATGTAATTGAGACATTTCCAGTAATTATAATCAAATCCAGAGTGACTTCCTTCACTTGATTGATTGATTGATTTGAGGTTTTCACTTAATTCTTCATCAATCATTAGCTATAACATTCTGATAACAGTAATTCTACTTTTATTCTTGATAAAGGATGATAGACTTCATAAAATATAAAAGAATACATTCAAGTTGAGCAACTATCCTCAATCCTTAAAGACCTCCAGCAAGATTGTGGTGGCCTATTGGAAACATCCCTGCCTAGCGATCAAGTGTACTGAGGTTCGAGTCCCGCTCAAGCTCGATAGTTTCTTGTAGTGTCTGCAACCTTACCATCCCTGGGTAGAACCTATCAGCAGCCATTGTCTGACTCTCCCTGAACCTAGCTTGGATGGAGAGGAGGCTTGGGCGCTGCTGAAAATGTGTATATATGGTCAGTCTCTAAGACATTTTCTTGCTAGAGTATTGTCACTGTCCCTTGCATCTGACATTCATGAAGACGTTTAAATTTTTAATGGAAAGATTATCATGTTTGTTCAAATAAATAAAAAAGGTTATATTCGTATCTTCTATTTGTAAACAGACACTTCCATTACCGAAAATGAAATGGTAACATGACTCTCCAGATCACATAGGATCTTCACCGAGAGTCTTAATGAATATCCTTAGCTTTTTCTGTATAAAATAATTGAGCTATTTTTAGTCATTAGTCGGTAATGGAGCGGAAAAGCAATACCCGAGTTGGTATTACGTCCGCCAAGGATATTATATTTTCGAGTCGGTTTATTTATTTATTTGTCTGTGTGTGTCTGTGGATAAGATCATGTCAAAACTACTAGACTGATTTTAACGAAATTCTCACCACAGATTGATCTTACGCCATGGACGACCCCATTAAATTTTTGAGATTATCCGGATCCAGATCCGGATTCTAGATCCGGATTTGCATTTTTCGTTATTTTAAAGATTACGTCAAAATAAATTGAAATATTTGATTTTCACCAAATTATAACAATGGATAGATAGTAGGCATTGGTAGAAACCATGACATTTTGAAGGTGATACAGATCAAGATCACAATTCTGGATCAACATTGCACTTTTAACCATCTACTGAAACGTGGGTGGCGATGTCCGTAGACTTCAGTTGAATGTTAGCAATATTCACTGGCGGAGGTCTAAAATCTCCGATTACTCTTGTTTTCATTGTATCCTGTTGATTTATCTGAGATGGTGCCTCATATCTTCAAGATAAGTTTTTACCTTTTCTTCTCTTTGATTAGATATATATTACCTTTCATACCTTCAAAATAAACTAAAAATTTAGGAAAAAGGCAAATTTCAGAGGAATAAATCGGAAATCTCACCATTTGTTTGGTGAGAATTCTCGAGATGATAATTGATACAGTAAATACATAAATAAAATATCAAGATATAAAGCAGGAGTGAAACAAACTCAAAGACAGAAAGATACAGCAACAAACGTTTCATAACGACAAATACTCAGCAACAAACGTTTCGTGAAGACAGAAAGATACAGCAACAGACGTTTCATGTAGACAGAAAGATACAGCAACAAACCTGTCATTGATTTCATATGACGTCACAGGTCTTCAAAACCTGGAATCCCCCAATCAACGTATGTACGATATCACCTGGTTATCAGGTTACCCGAAGAAAAGACACGGGATATGATGCTCCTCTCGAGAAACCAAAGAAAGGAAATCATTCTTTTCACAATTCTCTTCAGAGCTGATTGCTTCTAGAAGAGCGATCAATAGTTTCTTTTTATAGCGAATTCTCATCGGGTGTCTTTCGCAATTCTGATAGATGATATTTATCATAAATAATGTAATATTTCTTTGTTTATTGTATTTGTTTCTTGTATGTGTGTATGTGCGTGTGTATGTGCGTGTGTGTGTGCGTGTGTGCAAACTGGTAGGTCATGGCTGCACAAAAGATCGGGTTAAAAATAGGTTTGCAACATGATCTGTCAATCATGATGTTACTACCTCTTGAGAGTTGTGGGGTCCTTTGACTGGCTAGACAGTAGTACATTTGATCCCTCTCGCTGGTTACGTTTCATTTTCCCTTTGCCTACATATACACCGAATAGTCTGGCCTATTCTTTATACATATTCCTCTGTCCTCATACACCTAACAACATTGAGATTACCATACAAATTTTCTTCTCTCAAGGGGTTAATTATTGCACTGTTTTTGTTTAGTGGCTACTTTCCTCTTGGTAAGGGTAGAAGAGGCTCTTTAGTAATGGTGGAAAGCAACTCTTGTAGGAGAAGGACAATCCAAAATCAAATCTTTGTTTTCTTGTCTTGGGTAGTGCCATAGCCTTTGTACCAGGAAATATTTATTTTAATGTTGTTGCTGTTCTTAAGATATTCTATTTTTCCGTGTTTCCTTTCCTCACTGAGCTCTTTTCCCTGTTTGAGGCCCTGGGCTTGTAGCGTCCTGCTTTTCCAACCGGGGTTGTAGCTTAGTAAGTAAAAATGGTAATAATAAGAATTTTACAAGGTACAGCTGGCTTCATTAATTCCGGTACACCTCGCGGGAAGTTAAGGAGACGTCTGGCAGCTGTATATTGTAGCAGGTGAAGCCGAATTAAGCAAAAGAGAAATTGTAAACGCTGCCTATAAAGAAAAATCCGCTGAACTTGTACAATTTTACGAAGTGTTTTTGAGCAATTAACAATATATTTCTATACAGTATTTCGCAAAATAAAACAAAAATAAAAACTGTTGATCACGTATTTTCAAGTTGCCAACTGTTTCTTATTCGCTCAACAGAGATTTGCCAGTTACAATGTACAGGTACATTTCACAGGAAACAGCTGGCAACGATGCTTGTAAAACAAAGTTGCTGAGCTTGTAAACTCGTGATAAAAGGGATTTTTATTAATTTTACGAAGCACTAGATAGGAATATATTGTTATTTACTTTACAGCATTTGATAAACTTAATGAAAATGCTTTAGTACGTCTTTATAAACTCAACGACTTTATTTCACAGGTAGCGTTGCCAATAGTATCTGTTTTGCTAAACACTGTTACCTGCTACAATGTACAACTGACAGAGGATTCCTTAGCTTCCCTTAATGTGTACCAGAATTAATGAACACAACTGTACATAGCTAAAATACTGACAAATTTCCTGAAACGCGTCAGAATAAAAACATAACCCTTTGTCAAAGAATATATCATCTAACAGCAAATGGAAAAGCAAGTCTCGTGTCTCAGTGGGATTTGATCCACACTGGAGCTGGGGAGAAATAATGGAAATTACCATTCAAAGAAGGGCAAGTTAGTAATGAACTACAGTAATTTGCTATGACCCTAACCTGACCTCCCCCCACCCACCACCCCCCACCCCCTTCGTTCTCTATAGATACCTTACTGACGCAAACTTTAACAACCTTCTCGGGTATAGTTTAACAAAGGTTTTATGACAAATAAAGGAAGAAATATCAGTACCAGACTCATCATTGATCTCAAACATGAAAATTAAGTCTTTTGAATACACTTCAAATGGCATTAACCTAATGGACAATTATGCAAGCCTTCAAAGAGCAATCCAAATTTCATTCTATACAATTGCCACTAACTCTTCAGCTAAAGAGAGCAGTATTGCCGTTTTTTCTTATAAATGTATCTTAAATTGAAAATATGTTTAATAATTTATACTTTTTTGCTGCTGTTATATTCATCAGAATTGGTACCGTTTTCTCATACTTTCCTTGTAAAGCAAAATATTTATTTAGTGGAAGTTGGTAGTTATTAAGCTCAATATCTTTGGAAGCTTAATTGATTACATTTGTCTTATTTTATGTTATCTTATTTAGATTATTGTTCGCGATCTTGTTCATACCAGTATACAACAATTCTTCTTCATTCAAGGGGTTAACTAGTGCACTGTATTTATTCAGTAGCTACTTTCCTCTTGGTAAAGGTAGAAAGACTCTTTGGCTATGGTAAGCAGCTCTTCTAGGAGAAGAACACTCCCAGAATTAAACCATTGTTCTCTAGTCTTGGGTAATGCCATAGCCTCTGTACCATGGCCTTCCACTGTCTTGGGGTAGAGTTCTCTTGCTTGAGGGTGCACTCAGGCACACTATTCTATCTTGTTTCTCTTCCTCTTGTTATTTTGAAGTGTTTATTCTCCTGTTATTTTCAAGATTTTATAGTTTATACATGAAAGATTTATTTTAATGTTATTATTGTTCTTAAACTTCTCTTGTAATTTTTTTCCTTATCTCCTTTCCTCACTGAGCTATTTTCCCTGTTGGAGCCCTTGGGCCAGTGGAGTTCGTGAAGTGTATTTCCACAAGCAAATATCAACGTAACAGATATCATAATGGATTATGAGGCATTTCTGGCACCAAAAATCCTGGATCAGAGAAAAATGAGGCATCCATTACAGTTCACTGTTAAAAACACCGTAATTTTAATCGGAAATTCTCCGTAAAAATATGCTGTTCTCAGCAGTATTTTAGTATAATACGTACAGGCTATCGTAATTTTACCTTAATTTGTTATCATCTTTTTACGGCTTGGTGACCGTAATATTACTCTTTTAAGTCGATATATCTGTTTTTAAATGGGTAAATATCCTGGAATCATGTTGCCAGGCATTTACCGTTTTTTTAATACAAATTCTTAACAGTGTAAGGGAAGAAAGGCTCAAAAGGAATCTGGAGAAACCGTAGGATCGTGGAACTCATTTGAACTGTGATCCAATATCGACCATCAGGCGAAGTAAACAACAAGTCACGTGACAGATGAGATTCAAAGAGGTATGAATGAAATATACCAATCTGGTGTTCATGCAAAGATGAAAATGACTTGTTTTTCTCACTTCTAAAGATAAATCCGTGTTTTCATTCAAACGCTTTTTTTCTCAAGATGCGTTTCAAAATCCGAGATACTTATTCACTGTTTTCTATAGTTAGTAAATTGTTATGTTCCCTAATGTACCCGAGCCGTTAAAAAATTGCGGCTAAATATTTAGATACATATACACACACAGAGATTGAACCCTTCCCACCCCGTCCCTCTTTGCCGACAGTTTCGGCAATTTTTGGGAGATTGTGATTTCCGAGTGGACCTCTCAGGGTACCCCTCTCATCAGAATATGAATTCTCCCTCTCCCCCTTTCACCCGAGGGACGGGGAAAGATCAAGTAGTCGCATGTCTGGCAATAACGTGTCCTGTCTGCATATATATACGGTATATACATATATATATATATATATATATATATATATATATATATATATATATATATATATATATATATATATATATATATATATATATATATATATAGATAAATAGACACTGGCTCGTTATTATATAGGGGACATTGTGTATTTGTGTGTGCATGTGTTCGTAGCACGGAGACTGACAGACAGACGGACTTCTACTGCAAATCGATTCTGATTCCGAAGATATGAAACTATGGTGTGAATAGACTGAAGAACCTCAGCTCCTCAAAACCTCCACTTTATCAATGGATCGGTTTTCCGTCAGTGTTCTAAAGCGGTGACCGGAACCTTCATCTCAGACGATGGTGGCAATGGGGTCACAATTTGGAAAATTAACCATAAAAGCCGACCATTGAACAAAAGCGGTTCAATGGTTCAATTAACGTCGAAACACGAAGACCGTGAGATGTAGGCTCTAAAGTTGATAGATTGATTTGGCTAAGTACAACAACAACAGCAACAACAACAACAACAACAACAAATGCAGCCGTTTCTAGTCCACTGAGGGACAAAGGCCTCAGACATGTTGATTTATGTCTGGGGTTTGGTCAGTTTTCATCATAGCACTGGCCAGTGTCGACTGGTAAAGGTGGGAGATTTTTGTCTGATTGCCCGAAGCAAACCAGCCTAGTATGTGTGACCCTGACTAGTACAGCTTTACTGATCATGGCGATATGCAAACCTGTTCATTATGTTAAGGTATCCCCACTCAGAAAGGCTTAGCTAAGTACAGGAAGTAGAAATTTTTTTAACAGTAAGGGCCAAAGAGGGAGAGCTGTTCAGAGATCCATACTAGGTCCCTAGCACACTCTAGCCCACTATTCTATCTTATTTCTCTTCCTATTTGTTCTCTTAAAGTTTTTATACTTTATATTTATACTATAATGTTGTTACGGTTCTTGAAATATTTTAATATCCTTATTTCCTTTCCTCACTGGGCTATTTTCCCTGATGGAGCCCATGGGCTCATAGCATCCTGCTTTTCCAACTAGGGTTGCAGATTAGCAAGTAATAATAATAATAATAATAATAATAAACATTTATAAATGATCCCCGTAAGAGCTAAGGAATTTAGTAGAATCCGACTCCACCTGCCAGTTTAAGAAAACCTAAGGATCCTTCTCTCTGGTTACGGTTCATTTTCCCTTTACCCACACACACATACCGAATAGTCTGGCCTATTCTTTACATATTTTCTTCTGTCCTCATTCACCAGACGACGCTGAGTTTACCAAACAATTCTTCTCCATCAAAGGGGTTAACTTCTTCTAGGAGAAGGACACTCCAAAATCAAACCATTGTTCTCTAGTCTTGGGTAGTGCCATAGCCTCTGTACCATGGTCTTGCACTGCCTTGGGTTACAGTTCTCTTGCTTGAGGATACAATCGAATACACTATTCTATCTTATTTCTCTTCCTCTTGTTTTGTTAAAGTTTTTATAGTTTATATAGGAAGCATTTATTCTAATGTTGTTGCTCTTCTTAAAATATTTAATTTTTCTTTGTTTCCTTTCCTCAATGTGATATTTTTCCCTGCTGGAGCCCCTGGGCTTAAAGCATCCTGCTTTTCCCACTAGGGTTGTAGCTTAGCAAGTAATAATAATAATAATGATAATAATAATAATAATAATAATAATAATAATAAGACAACAACATCAACGCTTGCTAATATTTGAAGAGATGAAAGAAAGAGAGAAGGGCAACATATTATGAAGTTCTTAGGGTAAAGTTTTAAAGGTCACTCATGAGCGGCAGAGGCAAGAAACAGTACAACGTCCTATAGATCGACAATATCTACATATGATCAACGCCTAATGCACCTTTACATACAAGCTAGGACCAGGGAGGGCCAGGCTACGGTGCCGAGGACTCAGAAGTTAGTACTATAGGCTTCCTCAAACACACCTACTCCCTCACAAGGATGGTAAGGTTAAGGACACTATTAAAAGCTATCAGGCATGAGAAGGGCTCAAGACAGTGACGTTTCCATAAACCTTAAAGTGGGAAGATAACTGATTGAAATTCGTCTACAAACTTCTGAATAGGAAAATTCTCATAATATATCAAAGTATACATAGAAAATTCATGACTTATACTGGATATACATTATTTAATTACTTGATGTACGCAAACAGACATCATACCAATCATTTTTCTTGAACCAGCCTCTTTAAATTACTAAAATTCTTTATTGATTGGGATTGCTCATTGAAAATCTTGACTGTCAACAGAAAGCTTCAATAGAATAGTGCAAATAATGTTGAAGATTGAAGTTGCGTTCAGGCTATTTGGGATTATTCTAATTAAAAATATTTTTATAGCATGGTTTTGCTTTGTTAATGATATAAAATGTATAATTTCATCTTCATCTCTCCTGTATGATAAAGAGCAAGTGTCTGGCTACTATATATATATATATATATATATATATATATATATATATATATATATATATATATATATATATATACATATATATATATATATATATATATATATATATATATACATATATATATATATCTATATATATCTATATCTATATCTATATATATCTATATATATATCTATATATATATATATATAGATATATATATAGACATATATATAAAGATATATATATATATATATATATATATATATATATATATATATATATATATTTCCGGTCAAGCTCAGCTCTCTCTGTCTTTCGGGTACGGGGAAGAGTAGTCATTCCCT
>NC_090755.1:5085223-5090223 GCF_036898095.1 Palaemon carinicauda
TATTACTAGTAGTAGTAGTAGTAGTAGTAGTAGTAGTAGGTTTAGTATCATCATTACTGGAATAATAATAATAATAATAATAATAATAATAATAATAATAATAACTCTGAAACATTGCCAGCAAAAGATCTACTTTCTTCTTCACCTTTACAAAATCAGAAAACAAAAATTACTTTGACCTTATCATACAGAAAAATCCTAGAATGGTATTCCTTGATATTTAGTAGATAAGAAAAACTCTACAATCTATTCGGAAATATACTGTATATATTCTAATAAAATACACACAGTTTCCAGAATCCATTCGCCCTCAACCACAACCCGAATGTGACCAATGAGAAGAACTAAATAAAAGGGATTAAATATATTACTTATCTTTTTGCTTTGCTCTCATTCAAATTCCATTAGAGAACCTTGTGAACACAGCTGGCTCATCTGAACACCAAATGTTGAAAGGAAAATGGTTTAGGCGTCATGCTAGTTCATATTCCCTCGAAAATTCAATATTAAAAAGTTATGTGATCTTGCTTCCAAGGTTGGTTAAATCCATGCATTTTGGTGACGCAAGTTTAAAAAAAGTCGTAGAATATAATGAAATAGTTATTTATGGCAATGGACCAAATGATTATGAGGGAATGAAAAGAAGATTTTATGTTTCCGTTTTGATTTATGAAAAATATTACTTTATCTGATTTACATCTACAATATTTGTTAATTTCTGACACTGTACTGTAATATGAGCCTTTTGCTCATTAATCTATGAACAACTCTTTTTATTTCATAACCAAAACTGAACAATAATTACTGCCATACTTAAAAATTCTGGTATTTTATAACTTCAAACTTCTTGGACCTAATTTGTGAAGGAGGGACATTAAGAATATACTCCACCAAAGTAAAACTGTTAATCATAACATTATTTCGAAAACACTGTAGCTATAAAGGCCTCCAAAGAAGCTTCTCTTCTATTAAAGAAAGATATCAAAATACTCCCCTTGTGGTCCATATATTAAACAAAATGGTTTAATTGTGGCGGCCTATTGGGAATGTCCCTACCTAGCGATCGCCTGGCCGGTATTCAAATACTTCTCAAGCTCGATAGATTCTTGTAGTGTCTGCAACCTCACCATCCTTGTGAGTCAAGGATGGGATGTCTGGGGAAGCCTATAGATCTTTCTGCTTAGTCATCAGCAGCCATTGCCCGGCCTTCCTTGGTCTTAGTTTGGGTTTAGAGGGGGTTTGGAAACCCATCATATGTATATATGATCAGTCTCTAGACCATTGTACTGCTAGCTAGGGCACTTTCACTGTCCCTTGCCTCTGCCATTCATAAGCAGCCTTTAAACCTTTAAATTTTTAAACATTTACACCTTTTTAAAACTCGAAAAAATGTATTGATCAAAACTTTTATTCTTCTTAGTTCCACCAGAGAAGCTCAAACAGTGCACAGAAGGACTTTTGCTGTTCAACTCCTTTTACAAAGATATGTTTATAAAGTTGTTTTTTTAATAGGGCATGACCTTCTCTGCCCTGGTCATGGGTCATATAGGCTCCATTTCATAACTCCAATCTGTTGGTTGCTCTGATCATATAACAGTAAGGGAAAGTAACCTACACTGAACAGAAGGAATAATTTTGCTATGAACACTGAAAGGAAACCAAAATTCCCAATAAAATTCTCAGGCTCTTAATTCAAAGACTAAGAGTTGAAAAAGAAGAGAGAATTCTGGTTTTTTTTTATTACTTTTTTTTGAGGGGGGGGGGGGTAGACTTTGATGGTTCATTAAGGCTTGGAAAACTTTTTTCCGGCGAGACAAATACCCAAATGGTCTTCATTTTTATGGGAAATCTTTGGGTCCTCTCAAACATCAATGGAAAAAGCTTAGCATTTTTATGTCTACCAAATAATTAAAAGCTTGAATGAAATATACCAAGCTGTAATTACACACAAACGAGCACATATTAGCCACTGCAAGGTAGGTACAAATGCATCTATTTTTTGTCTTTTGGTTTTACCTTAATTCCAACTTCCTTTTTTTTTTTTCTTGATGCCCAATGTCTTTAGAATTTTACTTAAGATTGATAAAAAAATAGAACTTTTTGCCACTTCAAATCTGTGATTAAAATCAGTTAACTTCACCCAAAACTGGAATCTGGCAATTATTTCAAAGACTGGAATTCAAAAATCAAAAAGTAAAATCCCAATTTTTCCAGACATAGATGTTTTTTAGGCTCTAGCCCTCGAGACTCTGAGGACTCATTAGACTCCAAGCCTTTGAAGACTGATAGGCTCGGAGAGACTTTTTTTCAGGAGTATCAAATAGCCAAAGGGTTATTGCTTATTAAAGGCGAGCTGGTAGAAGTAGACAGCATCGGACTTTGGCAGGAGAGATGCCATTACTCCCAAAGGATTCACTTTTATGGCAGGTCTTTGGGTCCTTCTGGACATCAAGGGAAATGCTCAGCAATTTGGGGTCGTCTATGAAAGGTGAATAGCGTGACATGGACGATCTTATTCCGAAGCAGTTTGTGTGTGTGTATGAGTGTATATATATATATATATAAATATATATATATATATATATATATATATATATATATATATACACAGTATATATATACACAGTATATATATACGCAGTCTATATATACATATATATATATATATATATATATATATATATATATATATATATATATATATTCATATATATATATATATATATATATATATATATATGTACATATATAAATTATATATACAGTATATAAAAATATACTGTATATATATATACATATGGACAGTATATATACATATATATAGACAGTATATATATATATGTATATATAATATTTATATATATATATATATATATATATATATATATAGACAGTACATATAATATATATACGTATATATAGACAGTATGTTTATATATATATATATATATATATATATATATATATAGAGAGAGAGAGAGAGAGAGAGAGAGAGAGAGAGAGAGAGAGAGAGAGAGAGAGAGACAGTATATACATATATATAGACAGTATATATACATATACACACACACACACACACACACATATATATATATATATATATATATATATATCTATAGACAGTTTATATATATATATACATATATATATATATATATATATATATAGACAGTATATATATATACATATATATATATATATATGTATATATATATGTATATATATACAGTATATATATACACACACACACACACATATATATATATATATATATATATATATATATATATATATATATATATCTATAGACAGTTTATATATATACATATATATATATACATATATATATATATAAACAGTACATATATATATATATATATATATATATATATATATATATATATATATTCTAGTAACGCTGCGTGATATCGTTAGACGTATGACTACTAGGTCTCTCCCTGTCCCTCGAGGTGGGAGAGAGGGAGAGTAGTCATACCCGGGTAAGAGGGGGTACCCTGAGAGGTCCACACGGAAACCACAATTTCCCACAAATTGCTGAAACTGCCGTACTGTACTTAAGGAAGGGGCAGGGGTAGGAAGGGTTAAATCCGTGTGCGTGCATATCTATTTAGATAATTTACCGTTATTTTTGACTGGTCGCGTACACTTGCATAAACATATATATATATATATATATATATATATAAATGAATATATAAATATATATATATATATATATATATATATATAAATGAATATATATATATATATATATATATATATATATATATATATATAAATGAATATATATATATATATATATATATATATATATATATAAATGAATATATATATATATATATATATATATAAATGAATATATAAATAAATATATATATATATATAAATGAATATATAAATATATATATATATATATATATATATATATATAAATATATATATATATATATATATATATATATATATATATATATATAAATATATATATATATATATATATATATAAATATATATATATATATATATATATATATATATAAATATATATATATATATATATATATATATAAATATATATATATATATATATATATATATATATATATATATATATATATATATATATATATATATATATATATATATATATATATTTATTATGATCATTTGTCACTAACACAGGTGACTTTAATAAATGTAAATATGAACCATAAATAGAATTAAACAAAGAATTTCAA
The DNA here is from genome assembly GCF_036898095.1 of Palaemon carinicauda. Taxonomy (NCBI): domain Eukaryota; kingdom Metazoa; phylum Arthropoda; class Malacostraca; order Decapoda; family Palaemonidae; genus Palaemon; species Palaemon carinicauda. The sequence goes on from NC_090755.1 coordinate 5,089,483, forward strand.
CCTTGGAAATATATATCCACTGAAAATTCTTTTACGATAAATGCATCTGGCTAAGCAAGGACTCGAACCTAGGCCTCCGAGTCAAAACAATCCCCTGGAGTAAACTCTACCAATGAGCCATGGTCAGTCGGGGAATCGAACCCGGGTCCGAGAAACTGAGATGTCAGTAACATACCATCAGGGGGGAATCAACTTAAAGATAATAGCTTCTGGTCGGCCGGGGAATCGAACCCGGGGCCTAGAAATTGAGACGACAGTGACATACCAGCTAGTCAAACCCTGAAGTGGTTAAAGGTTAAAGCTGTCCACAAGTTTCAGTTCCAGTTTCATCAGAATAGAAGCTCACCAGAACGTCAACCGGGCAAGCCCAACACCCCACTCTGGTGCCCAACCACAGCAGTGGCCTCCCCGTAAACAGTTTAAACTCACGGTCCCTGGCTGGGATCAATCTGCTACCATGCGAATGGTAGGCGAACATTTTACCACTGTAATAGCCAGGAGGCTTAATGTTTAAAAATATGAAAATCTTAAATATTACTGAAAAAATTCTCATTCATATATGAAGATATATATATTATATATATATATATATATACATATATATATATATATATATATATATATATATATATATATATATATACATATATATATATATATATATACATATATATATATATACATATATATATATATATATATATATATATATATATATATATATATATATATATAACATAC
>NC_090755.1:5110223-5115223 GCF_036898095.1 Palaemon carinicauda
GCTCTTCCACTTTCTTGCTGATGCAGTAGCTAAAATGACTACGGAAAATGTAGTCATTGTGACGAAGGAAGAAGATGCCCTTACGAGTGCCAGTTACACCAACATGAGCCTAGAGGTATTGGCTCCCTGTACACATGAGGAGGCTGACACACATATATTCTTACATGCCTGGCATGCAGCTACGGAAGGCTACAAATCTGTTATGATCGACGCAAACAACACAGACATCATTGTGATTGCCATATCACAGATGCCTTCTCTCAAAGCAATCGGCCTGGAGCAAATGTGGATTAGATTTGGAAAAGGTGAGCACACTAGATGGATTCCTATTCATGACCTGGTGTCCATCTTAGGATCAGAGAAGACCAAGGGGATGCTATTCTTCCATGCCTTTACTGGGTGTGACGTTGTGTCAGGTTTCAATGGCAAAGGGAAAAAGACAGCATGGCAGACATGGGATGTCTTCAATGATGCCTCTGCCACCTTTGCAAAACTTAGCCGCAGGCCATCTGAGATTGAGGAGTCTGATCTACATGTTCTGGAGAAATATGTGGTTCTTATGTATGACCAGTCGAGTACATCTTCTGTAGACGAGGCAAGGCTTGATCTCTTTGCGCGAAAGCAGAGGTCATATGACATGATTCCACCAACAAAAAGTGTACTGAAGGAACATGCCAAACGAGCAGCCTACCAAGCAGGTCATATTTGGGGGCAGTGTGTTAATCGTCAGCCAGAACCTCAGTGTCCTTCCAAGTGGGGATGGTCAAAAAACGGTGATGACTGGGAAGTTGTATGGACAATGCAAGAACCCATTTCCAAGAGCTGCCGTGAACTGACAAAGTGTGGATGCAAGACAGAGTGTGGTGGAAGGTGCAAGTGTGTAAAGAATGGACTATTCTGTACTCTACTCTGTAGTTGCCCTTGCCAGAATTCCTAGGAAAAAAAACTGATGAACAATGAATGGACTTTTGGACAGAGTAGGTTGAGTATTGTTTGAAATATGGACTCTTAGACATTGGCATATGCAGCAAATGACGTCATTTGGTGGCCATCTTGTAAAATGGCTGCCATATTGGACCCTCAGAATGATTAGTGGTGTTCCCACATCAAACCCAGACAAAGAGAACTCATCAAGTATCTGAGTAAGAACTTTAATGGCATGTAGTACTGCAATATTCTGCCTTAAAAAGGACCATATGGCGGCCATCTTGGAAAATGGCCGCCATATTGGAATTTCAAGTGGCTAGCACTTTTTTTTCAAAATCTAATGCAAAATAAATAATTATGCCAAATTTCATGCTTGTATCATCAAATGAACGATTGTTTCACTTATCTGCCCCACTATTGGGCGCCGATCATATGTATATTTGGTCAGGCTCTAGGCCAGTGTCCTGCTAGCTAGGGCCTTGTCACTATCTCTTACCTCTGTCATATATATATATATATATATATATATATATATATATATATATATATATATATATATATATATTTATATATATATATATATATATATTAGATATAAAATATATAGGTATATGTGTGTAGTGTGTGCATATGTATTGTTATATTCTTTCAGCCATTATTTAACAGCAGTTATTCGGAAAAAAAAGGTTAGAACTAAAACCTTTGGCTGGAAGAGGAACTCCGGCATTTGGGAACAAGAATGAAAAGAGAAATGTTCTTTTCGAAGGAAAAATCTTCTCGAAAGGATTAAGGATAAGCTGGCTTGGGAAGGCTTTTATACAACCCCCCCCCCCCCTCGTAAGAGCAGAAATAATCTTGTGAGGAACAGAACTAATGATATCTTTTTATTCTATGATATTTTATTAATAATCTACGTAATAAATTTTTCTTATAAACATTCTGAAAGAAAAATCAAATTGATAAACACGACATAACGCTTCGTTTTTTTTTCTTCAAAGTAGTATACGCGACCCGTCCATTATGGCAGTTAAATATTTAGTCAGATATGTATACACAGACTCAATCCTTCCCATTTTAACCAGCTCCCCCTTTCCTAACTACAACACGCTAGTTTGGGCAATTTGTGGGAGATCGTTGCTTTCTGAGTGGTTGCCGTCGTAACATGAATATATATATATATATATATATATATATATATATATATATATATATATATATATATATATATTTATATATATATATATATATATATATATTTATATATAATATATATGTGTGTATATATGTACATATATATTTATATATTATATATATCTATATATATACATATATATATTTATAGATATACATATATATATGTATATGTATATATTTATATATATATATATATATATATATATATAACAGCGGAAAAGTGTCGCAATTAAATAATGAGGGGTTTATAAGCTTTTAAGCTGTTATTAGTAAGTCACCAATTGTAATATATATACACACACACTATATATATATATATATATATATATATATATATATATATATATATATATATATATATATATATATATATATATATGCTTATAACAACAACTTTATCTTTAAGTAAATTGAAGCATTGTTGACAACCAACGCCCTAAGTGTAACATCTTTTTTACATAAGAAGAAAATTAAATGCCTCTCTCTCTCTCTCTCTCTCTCTCTCTCTCTCTCTCTCTCTCTCTCTCTCTCTCTCTCTCTCTCTCTCTCTCTCTCAGAAATATGAATTTATGAAATGACAAAACATGGGGTAGTTGAAATACCACCACCTCCTCCTCATCTCCTGCTACGCCTATTGACGCAAAGGGCCTCGGTTAGATTTGGCTGGTCGTCTGCAACTTGAGCTTTTAATTCAATACTTCTCCATTCATCATCATCTACATGGTGCTTCATAATACCCAGCCATGTAGGCCTGGGCCTTCCAACTTTTCTAGTGCCTTGTGGAGCCCAGATGAAAGTTTGTTGAACTAATCTCTCTCGGGAGTGCAAAGAGCATGACCAAACCATCTCCATCTACCCCTCACCATATCTATATATGCCACTCGAGTATTCTTTCTTATAGTTTCATTTCTAATCATGTCCTACCATCCAACTCCCAATATTCTTCTGAGGGCTTTGTTCTCAAATCTGCAAAATCTCTTATTTGAATAATAAAATAGAAATAATATAAAAAAATTGAAAAATCTAGCACAAACCAAAAAATGCATATGCGATATAAAAAAAAATATTCCATGTTCTGTGTACCAGTATGGTAGAATGAATACTAAAACTATCTCATTTTATAACTATGAATATTTTGTTCCAAATGGGGTTGAGCGTTTCCAAAATTTCCAGACATATAGGATAACAATGGTGAAAGGCAATACTCTCTCTCTCTCTCTCTCTCTCTCTCTCTCTCTCTCTCTCTCTCTCTCTCTCTCTCTCTCTCTCTCTCTCTCTATTTGATATAGAAATTAACAGTTTATCCTCTAAAATTAATAAACAGACGAATCCTCGCTAAAGAGGATGTGTTCGGGAACTCATATCCAAATAGGATTGTAACAATAAGTTATTAGAGGGAAATATCTGTCTCTCGGACCATTATAAAATAAAATTAAGAGTTTTACTATGCTAAACCTACAAGATCTTTCACACAACTTCCACGAAACTCAAGACAATAATATGAATGAACCGAACACAACCCGATGCCATGGTCGAATATGTTTGTCAGACGGTTCGGACGCAGCGGATGTTGTTATCATTGTTTTTTTCAATCCCAAAACTCCATATCGAAAAAAAATGGACTTTTCAACACCATTTAGAATATTTGATATAATATTTCAACACTTTTTAGACAATGGATTAGGTAATGTACGACACGAAGATCGGGCGGTAATACATTAAATATTACTTTTCAAAACAATTTAAAATATCTGATATATTATTTCAACACTTTTTAGACAGTGGATTAGGTAATGTACGACCCGAAAATTGGGGGGTAATATAATATTTAATTTTACTTCTCAAAACCATATAAAATAGGCGAGGTAATATTTCAACATTTTTTAAACAATGGATTAGGTAATGTACGACTCGAAGATTGGGCGGTAATATAATTTTCAAAGTTAGCATCAAAGATTACGCGCGAGAAACAGTTGGCAAAGTTGTCACAGTAACATCTCGGGGGTTCCAAGGTAATGGAAGTTGGACGGTTAAAAAGCGAACAACAAAGGGACAAGGAACGGATGAGATACTTTTAGTCTTCTGGAAGTGTTTTAAACGTTATGCCTGGATAACAAACTCCAACGGATAGGGAAGACATGACAACGGACAATTAACGGTTCAAGAACGTACAAACCGTTGGAGTGCTGGAGAAGTTACAGACAGAACGGAATAATACTGTTGTGCCATGGTCTTCCACTGTCTTGGAGTAGAGTTCTCTTGCATGATGATAAACTCGGCCACACTATTCTTATTTTATAGTTTACATATGGAAGATTTATTTCAATATTGATACTGCTCTTAAAATATTTGATTTTAATTGTTCATTACTTCTCTTGTAGTTTATTTATTTCCTAACTTACTTTCCTCACTCGGCTATTTTACCATGTTGGGTACCTTGGGCTTATAGCATCCTGTTTTTCGAACTAGGGTTATAGCTTTGGTAATAATAATAATAATAATAATAATAATAATAATAATAATAATAATAATAATAATAATAATAATAATAATAATAATAATAATAATAATAATAATTATAATAATTATAATAATTATAATAATTATAATAATTATAATTATAATTATAATTATAATTATAATTATAATTATAATTATAATTATCATAATTATAATTATAATTATAATTATAATTATAATTATAATTATAATTATAATAATAATAATAATAATAATCATAATCATAATTATAATTATAATTATAATTATAATTATAATTATAATTAATGTATAATTATAATAATAATAATAATAATAATTATAATAATTATAATTATAAAAATTAATATCATTATGTAGAATAAAAATAATATTAATTA
>NC_090755.1:5117723-5150223 GCF_036898095.1 Palaemon carinicauda
CTAGCCCAAAGGAGAATGCCACCTTATCATTGTGATTAATCATATAAAGGCCTCATGTGGACCTATGATTACGGCCACACCTCTATAAACGAAAATTCTATCATAACTCTCTCAACTTCTGCCAGACAAGAAGAAAAAAAAACTTCAAAATACAAATGTCTGGTAAAGAACTTTGATAAAATAAAGAAAAATAAGAAAGTCGGAATTACAAAATAAGGTTAACTCGCTATAGATGAAAAGAGGCTTTTGAGATTGGAGTTGAACCGAATAGAGAAGGAGAAGAGGAGATGGTATTCGAACAAAAGACGATCTATGGCTGCTGGGAAGCTGAAGAAGAATCACTCTTCCTTTCTGCTGCCGACAGTGAAGTATAAGGACGTTGAACAATCAAGTTCGTCCTTTTCACTTCTGTTTATATGAATGCATGTAATACCATGTAAGTCGATAGTGTTCAAAGGAAAGGAATGATAATGGAATACTGTATTATTATTATTATTATTATTATTATTATTATTATTATTATTATTATTATTATTAGTTACGCGACAACCCTTGTTGGAAAAGCTGGATGCTAAAAGCCCAACGGCTCCAACAGGTACAATAGCCTTGTGAGGAAAGGAAATAAGAAAACTAATAGAATAGTGTGCCTAATTGTACCCTCAAGCAAGAGAACTCTAACCCGAGACAGTGCAACACCATAATTCAGAGGCTATGGCACTACCCACGACTAGAGAACAATGGTTTGATTTTGGAGCGTCCTTCTCCTAGAAGAGTTGCTTACCATAGATAAAAAGTCTCTTCTACCCTTACCAAGAGGAAAGTAGCTACTGAATAATTATAGAGCAAGCGTTTACCTCTTGAGTTAAGAAGAACCTTTAGTAGTATTAGAAAAACAATATACAGGTTAATTGAACTCTAAAAAGCAAATAACCACAGGTCATGTGAACAGATCTATATAGATAAAAAGTTACAATAATTGGAATCCCGCACAGAACTTAATTTGAAAAATTAAAACAGGAGTTACTGACACTTAAAACTTGTTGACCAACCTAGAAATGTACAAGGACAGTAATATTTTTATCTTTCTCTACTCCTTTCAAATCTCATGGAATTGTAAAGCTTGAGGAGAGAGAGAGAGAGAGAGAGAGAGAGAGAGAGAGAGAGAGAGAGAGAGAGAGAGAGAGAGAGAGAGAGCATACTTATCGCTGTGGTGAAGCAGAGAAGAAATATTCACGAACATAAAATGATTGATGAGAGAGAGAGAGAGAGAGAGAGAGAGAGAGAGAGAGAGCATACTTATCACTGTGGTGAGGCAGAGAAGAAATATTCACGAACATAAAAAGATTAACTCGTGAGAGAGAGAGAGAGAGAGAGAGAGAGAGAGAGAGATGCTGCTCTCATGTCATTGCCAGCTTTCCTATAAACGAATTTCTTTTTTGTGTAATCTTGTCTTGTGACTGGAAAAGTCAGCCAAGATATTCACCTTTTTTATTTTTTATTGAAAAAAATCTTTGCAGAATCAGTTTTCATTTTATACAGGAACACGTTTTGAGCTATAATAAAAAAGAAATAACAGACTTAATACTAATAGTGAATATATAAATAAACAATTCCTTGGTCACGATACAAATAAAAATCAGATTTTATATAAATGGTGATTATATTAAAAGAATTCCTTTGTCCTTATATAAATAACACAATACTTCTATTTATATTAATGCTGATTACAAAAACAAAAAGTAAATATTTATAGGTCCTTTACATAAACTAATAAACTTTGTTATTAATGGTGTATTTTCCCTGTTGGAGCCCTTGGGTTTTATAGCATTCTGCTTTTCCAATTAGTATTATTAGAAAGTAATAATAATAATAATAATAATAATAATAATAATAATAATAATAATAATAATAATATAGATAAAAACAATTCTATTGTGCTTGTAAAAATAAACATCAAACAATTACTGTATGTGAATGGTGATTATTTAAATAAAAATAATAATAATTTGCCAAGATATGAAATATTAAATAAACGTCTTTATTTATCAATGGTAATTATACAAAGAAACTATTCCCTGATCCCAACATAAAGAAACACCAAACCCTTAATCAATGATTAAATCAAATGAAGGAAAAACATTGGACTCCAAAGAAAAACTCCTGGCTTGTGTATACGAGGAGCAGACTGCCTCATTTGCATTCCGTCAGGCAGGAAAAGAACAAATCCGTAAACTCCGAGAGCGAGGAATTGGTGAGACGTGCTTGGGACGAGAACAAATCTGATTGAGAGTGGAAGCAATGTGAGGGTTAACGTTTCAGGAATTGGATCTTTTCATTGAGGCAGGAGTCAAGTGAATAAGGATTAAGGATTCATCTTTCAATCTCTTAATGAGAGAGAGAGAGAGAGAGAGAGAGAGAGAGAGAGAGAGAGAGAAAGTTCAAACTTGCTGCGAATGTTTTTTTTTATGGAGAGAGAGAGAGAGAGAGAGAGAGAGAGAGAGAGAGAGAAGTTCAAACTTGCTGCGAATGTTTTTTATGGAGAGAGAGAGAGAGAGAGAGAGAGAGAGAGAGAGAGAGAGAGAAGTTCAAACTTGCTGCGAATGTTTTTTTATGGAGAGAGAGAGAGAGAGAGAGAGAGAGAGAGAGAGGCCTCAAAAGTTCAAACTTGCTGCGAATGTTTTTTTATGGAGAGAGAGAGAGAGAGAGAGAGAGAGAGAGAGAGAGAGAGAGAGAGAGAGAGAACTTATGTATGCATACTGAAAGGGGTGAATGTATTTCATTGGGACAGACATAAACTTTCTTATTATTCATCAAATCGATTTTCTTCAATGATGAAAATGTTATCTAGCCTCTTCCACTAAAACTGCCCCCACCCCACTCCCTTAGGTAAGTAAATATGGATACGGCATCAAGGTTAGGTTAAGTAGGGAACCTTAGGTTAGGTAGCCTTTTTGTGTTTATTTCCCTTCTTAAATGTGGTTTTTCAGTCATAAGTTTTGGAATTCTACACCCAGCCTGTCTCAAACAACCTCAAAGGTTCCATCCTGAGATATAAGAAATTGATTGATTTGAAGTTTTCTGGCATCCTGACATCTTAGGTCATTGACGCCGATATCATTTGTTATAAATAAACAATTAAATAATATTCAATTAAAACCATAAATGTAAAGATGTCTTTATAAAATTTAAACAGCTTTCACAAGACCTGCTTCTGAAGTAAATCTAAAAATACCGCTAGCGTAGTGCATCACATCCTGCCCAAGAATCTTGGCAAGGATGAAAAAGAGCCATACATTTCAAGCTCATATCATGTCATATAAAAGGCTTTCTGGCCCTAATAATTATGTAATCTTAAGAGAACTAAATAGTATTGTCAAATTTTCTGCTCTGCATCAAAATAAAAGTAAATTTTAAGATCCCTAGGCAGGCTGACATTTTCTATTTTCAATACCTTTAAAAAAAATCTACATTCAGGTTTTATGATTTTTTTTTTTTTTTACATTTTATATACCTACGATTTTTGTGCCTTTTTACCAAAGCAATTTTTTTTTTTAATTGTTGTTGGTAATAAATGAAGCAGATAAATTATCATTCAGTTAAAGATTAAGGAATGTGTTCTTTGCTCCTCTTTGCATTTCTGATATGAAATATGTTACATATATTTTTCCCTGATAAAAAATTCAGTATGACTAGACAGATGAAGAGATATTTCCTTAGTTCTAATCCGTCATATAATTTATCTTAATCAATCAATCCTAAAAAGTTCTTCTCTTACTGATGAATCGAAAAAACATAAAACTAGAGGGGCACTCAGTAGAGATCATACCTCCGTCACAGCAGCTTATTTCTCGCGGTTAGGGTTGGTTCGGTCGACCTTTTGCTCAACCTTGCCCTTGCCGTTCGACCTAGGACATTCAAAATTGAATGGCTTCCACGTATCAACATAACACTTAATCCCTGAAAGTTTTACTACTATATGAGTGGGAAGTTGTTCACCAACAAACGAACATACATCGGGCGAAAACATAACCTCCTCTCCAAATTCGTTGGTGGAGGTAATAAGTGATTTATATATAAAAAAAATCTCCCAAAATCAAAGGAATGATCTTAGACCTAAGAAATGTGGAGTCAGGTTCACACAGACCGTTTATAGAGAACGGCTATTAGATTAGGAGGAAAAACAAAAAATCTGTAAATGGGAGATGAATTAGTCCCACTGTTAAATAGTTTTAACATTATAATGCAAATTGTAACTAATTGAAGTACAAGATGTGAAACGTTTTCTCTACATGCAATGCATGTGTTCTCTCATTTGCTCCTTATCACAGACTCCCTCCAGTTCTGTGCAGCAGAAAACTTTGCTCATAATTCTACATTGTACTTGCTTTCCCCTTCAGCAGCTTCCAACTAAGACCTCTCCAGTAGCTCCTCCTCACCCATTCTTACTACACGTCCATACCAATCCTTGTTTTGCCGTATCATCTTCTGTCACTTCTGGTCTTGTTTCAATTGGTATCCTAAAAACTAATAGCGTTTCTGAGGCAGTTCTACCTTATCTTTTCCTTATCTTTTCCCATCCAATCACCTAATCCTTTTTGAAGAAAAATCTAGCTGGTTCTGTTATCTTTCAGGTTAGGATGCGTTCTGGCCAACGGATTAAGGGACGGCACCCGGATAAAATTCTTTCCACACAGTGCCGCTCTGAAGGACACCACCCCCATGGCATTGTCTACACAAGTATCAGCAGAGGCAGCCATCTTTGTTGCAGTGAGTAAATCGAATCGAGTCTAAATCAATAATTAAAGAATAAAAGGAAATTCAATTTAGAGTCATAAAAGCTAAGATGTCCTTATAAAAGTCAAATAGCTTTCAGAAGATCTGCTTCTGAAATAGATCCAAAAATACAGCTAACAGAGTACAACACATTCTTCCCAAGAAAGATAAATCTGTTCTCACAGTTCCATGACTATTAAAAACTAGTTTTCATTAAACAATATGATATTAAGTGATTGCTTTAGTGCTTGAAATACACAGTTCTTTGATATCACGCACTTCACTTTGCAAAGAAACCGTCTGCAACATAAATTATATCATTGACGTTTGTTCTAGATTCTAAACAATTTACTTCAAAATTTTCCTACCAAAAATATATACAGTTGAAGAATTCACTTTCATCAATCAAAGCGGATAATATAATAAATATGTCCTTTTAATCTTAATTTTAGACATATTTCATGATGATGTTACACATATCCTTAATATTACTTCTAAAAGGAATACCAAATATTCATCAAACTTTCCTTTAGAGTCACAATTTTATTTTCATGTAAATTTGGGTCTTTCACCAGAATTGAGACACAAAACACGAAAACAACATACGAGACTTAATCAAAACTATGCCCTAATTTTTTTCCATGAACTTCCTTGGTACATCCTCTTAACGTGTGAACTTTATCGGTGCAAAAGTTACGAAATTTACAACTATTTGTCTCTGCTGTCTTGATCAGATATTTTTGCACTTTTATACAAATGAAATTGGTTTTGTATAATTTTCCTATATTAGGCAATTCATAAGCGCACGCGCGCGCACACACACACACAAACACACACACACATATATACACACACACACACACACATATATATATATATATATATATATAAATTATATAAATATATATATATATTTATTTATATATATGTGTGTGCATGTGCCCATATACATATAATTTTATATAAGTATGTATATACACACACACACACACACACATATATATATATATATATATATATTATATATATATATAGATATATATATATATATATATACATACATACATATATACTCTATATATGTGTGTATATATATATATATATATATATATGTATATATATATATACATACACATACATATATACTCTATACTCTATATGTGTGTATATATATATATATATATACATACACATATATATATACATATACATACAGAGTATGTATATATATATATATATATATATATATATTTAATGTGTATAAGTATAGATATCCATATATGAACATATATATACATACATACATATACATATACGTATATACATGCATACAGATATATGTATTCATTCATACATGCATACATGCATAATTAACGCATTTTCCCAATCTTTTAAAGGTGATCGTTGTATTCTAAGCCGCCATCATCGTCATCCTCCTCGGCACGAACATGCGTCGCCCGACTTCCTCAACTCGCCACCGAAGATCCCGTCGCTCCAGATCCAGATCCAAGTCCCGACCTGGCCACCAGGTGGTCCTCGACCCTCGTGACGGCTCAGTCTCGACGCAGCAGACGCCCAAGAAGAAGAGAGACTCCTCAGTGCCTCCACTCCCAGGGGCTCACAACGTCTAAGTCTGCCCTAGACACCTCCAACGATAAAGGCATATTTGGGAAGTAGAGGCTTTTTGTTTCAGCTGTGTTCGGGGTTTTATTTACTGGATGGGGCTACATGAATCCTTTGAGGACACATTCGCTCCGAAATTCGTCTTTGGGAGCTTAGAAATGGCAAAGGAACCCCTTGAGGACACATTCTCTCCGAAATTCGTCTTGGACAAGCTTATTATTGGTGCAAAAGTAAAGACATTGTTTCTGCTGTGTTCTGGTTTTTATATAATGAACAGGGTCATTAGGAATCCTTTGCGGACCATTTCGCTAAGAAATTTGTCTTGGACCAGCTTAGGAACCTTGCAGAAGTAGAGACACTGCTTTTGCTGTGTTTCGTTTTTATTTAGTGGACAGAGTCAATAGGATTCCTTTGAGGACCATTTCACTCCGAAATTCGTCTCGGACCACCTTAGAACAGGCAACAGGAATCCCTTGAGGACAATTTCGATCCTAAATTCGTCTTGGACCAGCTTAGGAGTGTTGCAAAAGTAGAGACTCTGTTTCTGCAGTGTTCGGGTTTCTTATTTATTAGAAAGGGACAACAGGAATCCTTTGAGGGCTATTTTGCTCCAAAATTAATTTCGAACCAGCTTCGGAATGTTTGGTCTTTTATTTAATGAAGGGTGTCGCTAGGAATTCTTTGAGGACCTTTTTGCTACAAAATTCGTTTCGGACCAGCTTAGACCTGATGGTGAAGTAGTGACTGTTTATTTTAGCTGTGTTCCGGTTTTAATCACTGGACGGGGGTACCACGAATCCTTTGAGTACCCATTCACTTCCAGAATTCGTCTCTAATCAGTTTGAAACTACTGATAAAAAATTTTCCAACTCACCTAGTCAATACAACCAGGAAATAATTCTGGCTATTTCCTTCTATGCCATCCGAAATACCATTCACAAAATAAAAAAGAAAAAACTAAAATCGATTAAAATATGTTCGCATATCCATTGTACTTACATGTACATAACATATCCCGGAATAGTTTATATGTATATACAATACATATTTTTCTTACTCTAACAAGAATTCTCCATCTGAAATGAGTTTATAAGTTTACAAGCAACTGTGTGCTTCTAGAAAGACAAAGTCTGTACCATATATCTCTATCGACGCGATTGGAGTAACTTACAAGCGGATTCATTATTTTTCCAGCTCTGATGAAGACTAGCAGTTATATACAGGTATTGCCAAATACATGATTATACACTACACCATCTATACACAAGAAAACAATATGTATATAGATATATGCTCCATGCCTAAGGCCATAAATGACAACTGGTACTTAACTTTATTGTATAGACTAGAGGACACCCTCAGTAGGGCTCCTATTAATTAACCAACGGTCACAGTTAAACTGTTGTCGCCATACAGCAAGGAAAGCATTCTGTCTCCCTTAATGCTGACGCTACTAAATTTGTGGAAATCGCCCCCACGATGGAAATATAAGTTTACTCATTTCCGAAAGTCATGATACTTTTTGAAAGGTTGATGCAATTAATGTACAAAATCATAAGTTCATATATATATAAACAAAACACCACTAAACAACATAATTGTCAAAATAAATTGTCAATCATCTAATGCTTTTTTTTTTTATCAACATCTAATTTCACTGAGAAAATACCTTCATAGCACTGGCAAATTACATGAAATCCAAAAATCACAACTAAGGAAACATTCCTTCCTTACAACCCCTGACCTAACTAGCAAATTCCTAACCCTACCAGAACGCCCTTCTAAAAAATACCCCTCAAATTTTAAATAACCTCTGAAAATATACCACTTGATAATGCTACTGCTGTGGACGTCCCACAGCAGGCGGGTAGGTGTCTTTTGTGTAACCCATCACTAGTCCCTCTAGGATGACTTTGACATATCTCTAGCAATAGGAAGTTTTATGTGGAGATTGTTTAGTTCTTTGGGCGGTGCAGTGTCTGAATCCCGTGATGTAGAGGTTGACTCTTTTGTAAATGGGTGTGGAGTCTTTGAAAATTCTTCAATTTGCGATCTTGAGGTTTATTTTTTGTCTTTAGATTTTTTTTCTAACTGAATTGCTTTGCTCCAATAAGATAGATAACATTTTTAATAATAGGTTATGTCACCAAGTAATTCAATCTCGTTGGACACAGTTGAGAATATCATTGATGGATATTGATTGATGAGACAATATATTTTACTTGTTTAATGTATCACAATTGCTTATTTTCTCGTTCTGAATTGCAAAAAAAAAAAAAAATAAAAAATACATTTCAAAAAATTTACTACCATCTACACTCAAACTAAAATCAGTAATGTTTATTACAATTATTTCCATCACATATTTGTGCGTTCGCATTGAATATCTATGATTCTATAAATAAAGTATGCATCGGTTTTTTTATATTCATTCACACACTCCACTGCTAAATGTGTCATTTTATTATATTAATAAGAAATTGGCCACATATTTGTGTAAGATTATTAAAAACCTATCTACCTTCTCTTTTGAGGAAAATCGGGATAGAAAAATGGAAAAAAAAAGTGGCATGCATTTGCAATGGCAATTTTAATGGCTACAACCATATACGATTATATAGAAATTCTACATAGTTGTTTGTGAGCAGTGAACGTTAATTAATTTAAGCATAAATGCCAACTGAGTATTTAAAAGGGATAAATCCAGTTCTGAATCGTATCAGGGAAGACGTTGAGTACAGCTGGACACAGGAATACCTGACACATCCTTTCTGCGCGGCGAGTAACTAAACAGATAAACGTAGGGAGAGATGGCATCAGTCGCACATGAACTCTCAGCTCAGTAATGGTGTGACCAGGTGCACTTCCTCAAGACGAGGTGTGCCAGGAATTCCTGTGTCCAACTGTACATGCCAGGGAATTTTAGGTGGTGCTGTACCGCCAGTGACTTCCCATTCCTGTGGTCCTGAGATCAAGTCTCATTCAGGGTTAGCGAGAGACTAATTCTGAGGTAAAAGGAGTTAGGAAAATGTTTAAAGGAGCTCAGTAACTGCTACATTTCTTACCGAGGTTTTACAAGGGTGGAAAAAGGATGGCACGAAAGCACATTCTTGGGTCACGTTAGGCCTTTTTGGAAATCTGCGCATGTGCAATGGCCTATCCATTTCCGCTGCTGCTCATTGGCCACTTGTAAATAAAACTTTAAATAAATAAGTCGAGCTTAAACCTTTCATTCACTAACGAGAATGGAAATTGAAAATGACAGGAATATGGAACAAATTGAATATTAACCCCGTCTCCAAAACAGAATAAAGCTCCAGAATGGACCCTGGCTCCAAAATGGATTCGGGCTCCTAAATAGACTGAAGTAAATATTCTGGTGAAATTCCAAACTTAATACCACATATTACTTGAATGTGAAATAATTTCAAAAGACCAAATTTGGAAGAATACACATAACATATTGTGATTTCAAAGGATATATTAAAATAGTCTAAAAGAGCTTAATATTAAACATGAGTAATTTGATTTTGGTGTTCAAGAAATCAGAAAACATTAATTTCCAAAAATATTCAAAGAAGAAAAAATGAGAAAAGAGAATTGACTCGAACGATGAGTAACGAGTTTTACTGTATTAACAATTAATAATATGAATAATTATGAATAATATACACGAGAATTATGTGTTATATAACGCCCAGTGTTAGTCCTATACTCTTGCATAGATAACGATAGATATTAGGATGTTTTCTAACTGGCAAGGATAGAAGTTCTGTATTCAAGATTACTCTGTTATGTCAAGGTGATACTCTGATTGTAGCATTTATGTATGTCAATACTGTATAGCACTACTTTGTCAATAAAATGTAAATGAAAACATTCTTTTATTCTGTTGTCCTTTATCTTACCAAATCATGGGTTTTTTCTTCGAAAGGATACAATATTTATAAAACCATGAAACTATAAGGCGAGAGAGAGAGAGAGAGAGAGAGAGAGAGAGAGAGAGAGAGAGAGAGAGAGAGAGAGAGAGAGAGAGAGAGAGAGATTTTAGTGTTTATAAGTGCATCAGATAAGTAGATCAGATATTTTTGGAGGTGGTTAATGGAATAATGAAAATGGGAGGAGGAAAGGAGTACCTTAAGGAGATTAGTTGATAGATGGATGAAAGAGGTATTAGAAATGAAAGACATGTATCCAGGGAGTGGGTCAGTGTGGGAGAAATGTAGACACTATCGAGTGGCTGGTGTGGAAGTTTTCTGCAGAAAGATTGATCGATTGATTTCAGATTGTCTGGCATCGTGACATCTAAGGTCATTGACGCCGACATCATTTATTATAAATAAAGAATAAAAGACTATTCAATTAAAACCATAAAAGCAAAGATGTCATATTAAAAGTTAAATAGTTTTCATAAGACCTGCCTCTGAAGTAAAGCTAAAAATACTGCGAGCATAGTAAGACACATCATGTCCAAGAATCTTGGAAAGGATGAACCTGCCATCCTCACCTCGAGCCTCAAACAGATATCTATTTTCGACTCAACACTTAAAGTGCGATTGTGGCAGTTACAGATTCCCGAATCCATGATAATATGCTTATCCGAGAAAAAAGTGTGTATGCATGGGTGTATGCTTGCAGTCATAGGGTGACTGACACATGCTGGCTCATTCTTATTGTGCGTACACATGACCAGGAACTGTCTTTCTGGCAAACACCTTGATGGGTGGCAGGAATGAGCACTGGCGACGTAAGAAACATAAAAGCCAAAGGCATAGAACCGGCAACAGACATTCTTACCAGATTTAGCTTAGCCCCCTGAGGCCATGACATCTTGACTCATTCACCGGTAAAAGACTGGCGGGTAAAGTAGAAATCCCTTGTCTACACACAGGTGCTTAACTCAGTCGAGCTTTGGGTTCAAAAGTAAGGCTGTTCTAGTCCATCACAGTCAAATAACATTGACATGGTGAGCAGCAAGACTAAAATTAATATGAAGAAAACAGCATTGAAATATTGTGGTGGCCTATGAGGTAACGTCCTTGACTGGTGATCGCCAGACTGGGGTTCGAGTCCCGCTCAAACTCATTAGTCCCTTTGATAGCTACAACTTTACCATCCTTGTGAACTAAGGATGAGGGGGTTTGGAGGAGCCTATAGGTAATCTCCTTGGTCATAGCTTGGGTGGAAAGGGGGCTTGGGCGCTGATCATGTGTATATACGGTCAGTCTCTAGGGCATTGTCCTACTTGATAGGGCAATGTCACTGTCCCTTGCCTCTGCCATTCATGAGTGGCCTTTAAACTTTTATATGATTCACTATAGATGAACTGCAAGTAAACCCAAGAAACGATTTTACATAAACTGGAAGATGGCTACGAATCAGACGGAAATTAAACTACACAAAAATGTACCCCAACGCTTTCCACAATATTCTAAAGATGAATTAACCCTTTATAACTATGCAGTTTACAATTTATGTGGAAATCCAAAATTCAATAGCCAGATGCCATACTATACACAAGTTACTCCTTGAATTATTGCCAGCTAATGTCGTTGTTCCTTGCCAGAATTTTTGAACACTCGAACATGGCAGAGCCGTTGTTTGCCCGTCGCGTTTACAATATTGATGTCATCTGTTCTTATATCGTCTCCTCGTTGTTCTGGTAATGCTGTTTCTCCAACGGGCACTGTTTGGTCATACATACTCCTACGCGCAGATTGCCCATAGCTTTTGTTCAGGACGGGGGCGTCTTACACCAGCGCGCAGATTGCCCAGAGCCTTTGTTTCTTACACTGGTGGTTATGGTCCCAAATATCCTCTCGTGTGGACATACCCTTAGATACGAATAGATTTGACTCTCAATGCGAAAAAAAAAAATCAATAACAAATGCCATAATTTTGATAATAAAATCATGAATATGGTAACCTATCGGAAATGTCCCCATTTCGCACTCTTTTGTTTGGGAGTTTTAGCCCCAATCAAGCCCTGTGAATTATGAAGAGGGAGGGGGGTTGGTGGAGCCTAAAGTCTACCTGCTGAATCCTCAGCCGCCATTACTTGGATCTCCTTAGTTTTAGCTTGGGTGGAGAGGGGCTTAGGCACTGACATATTTATATATGATGGGACATTGTCCTTACCTTTGCCTCTATCACTTATGAGGGACCCTTCGACCTCTAAACAACAATTGACATCCAATTAATAAATATAATGACTCAATTAATATGAACGTAAAAACTATCTATATTTTCATAGGAAGCTTTAAAATGAAAATGCATACGGTTTTGAAATTTAAATTTCCAATTATATACTAGCTGAAATAGTTTTCGAATGTTCAATTAAAACGATTCTGAAGAGCTGTACGAGACTCAATTGGCTCATTACATCTACATTCAGAGACTCAACCTAACGTTTTACGTTCAACAACATATTTTTTTACTTCAATTTCTGCATAGTATTGTAAGGTAACAACAATATAGATAAGGGCATAAATTGTAGATTCCTCTTATCGACATCGTTATCGTTAGTGATTATTATTATTATTATTATTATTATTATTATTATTATTATTATTATTATTATTATTATTATTATTCAAAATACTTTAAAACGGAAAAAGACTGAAAGAGAATGGAGTTGAAAAGCATTGCTTTAGAGAAAGTAAATAACAAGAACTAGAACTGGCACTCGATAGAGCGCATACCTTCGCCTATACCATGCAGTGTATCACAAGATAGGCAAATGAATTATGCACATTTTGGCACTGGTTTCATGCAAATCAGATGGAAATTGACCACGATACGGCAAAAAGACATTTTTTACTTTTCCGTGAACTTGGTCAAGACTTTAGACCCAATCACTTCCAAAATCTAACCAAATTGTCCTTAGATCATGGAAAATCATTCCACCAAATTTCATGAGACTCGGTTGAGTAGTTTTTGAGTTATGCGAATCACAAACACACAGACAAACATACAAACTAATCCAGGCGTATCAAAACAAAACCTTCGCAACGAAGTTGGCGAAGGTAAAAATGTTAGAAAATAGATACACATTATTCAGGCAACTTCAAAGAATTTTTCATCGTTCCTACCAGTAATAAGATAAAAAGTTTTCATTATCTTTCCTGTCAAACAAAGAAAATGTCCTTTTACACGAGGCCCAATATATTTTTCTAGTGCACAGCATGTATTCGTAATTTCTTAACGTGAATAATCAGAATAAATAAGTATTCTTGAATTCAGTAAATCCACAAAAAAGACTTCCTCGGTATAACACTCAAGCTTGGACGTCGTGAGATCTGTGTTACTATATGATAAAGAAAAAATCTCCAATAGATTTAGTAGATTTGAGAACAAAGTCCTCAGAAAGATACTGTGAGTTAAATGGCAGGACAGGATTAGAAATGAAACTGTAAGAGAGATTACTTGAGTGCCATATATAGATGAGATCATGGTGTAAAGGGAGAAGGTTAAGGTATGCTCTCCGCACTCCCCAGGAGAGATTAGTTCAACAAACGTCCATCTGTCACTAAAAGAGTTAGAAGACCCAGGTCTACATGGCTAAGTACTATGAAGCGTGAAGCAGGAGATGATGAATGGAGAAGTATTGAATTAAAAGCTCAAGATAGAGACGACTAACGAAATCTAACCGAGGCCCTTTGCGTTAATAGGCGTAGGGGGAGATGATGATGATGATGATGAACAAAATCTTGAATGCGCAATATCTGGGAAACGTATTTGAATGATAATTTGAGATTCGGTTCTCATTAAGACACGAATCTCCTAATAACATCCATGAATATTTTATTTCGATACTATAACGTCTTTTCCATCTATAACGAGCAGTATGTCGTGATATTATTTTTTTTCTGTCTCCCGGCCTTCCGCAGTCTTGGGTTTGCTTCGCTTCGCTTGAGGGTAAACTCAAGCACGCTTCTTTTCTTGTCATATCCTGGTTTTTTAAAGAGCTGTGCTTGACACATTAATCTCAGAGCTAAACTTGGAGAGTGCATTACGAGGAAAATGTCTTTCCTTCGGCTCAATTTTTTTTTTTTTTCATGGCTTGCTTTTGTTTCATGCAGAATATAAAACTAATAATGCTGTCCTCATCTGGTTCATGAGCCAATTCTTGAAGGCATAGTTCTTTTATCCACTGTGACATCTTCTGCTCAGACAAAAAACTTTATAATTAAGATTTTGGGATTTTGGGATTCCGGGATTCTGGGATTTTGGTAATAAGTTTGTATCCCAACTCTTACTAATTTTTCGGGAGTAGATACATTTCATGTTTTAAATTTCTTTAGGCAACATAGGATCGAATCATGTTTTTATGTTGAACGGGCTGACATACTGTAAGAGTCTGTTCGTGTTTATATATGACAGATCTATTTTAACGTTCCTACTGATATTAAAATACTCTAAATCAATTATTAATTACTTCTCATGTCATTTATTTATTTCCTTATTTACATTCCTCCCTCGGTTATTTTTCCCTGTTGGAGGCCTTGGGCTTATAGCATCCTGCCTTCCCAACTATGGCTGTAGCTTAGCAAGTAATAATAATAATAAAAATAATAGTAATAATAATAATAATAATAGGGTTGTAGCTTGGCTAGTAGTAGTAGTAGTAGTAGTAGTAGTAGTAGTAGTAGTAGTAGTAGTAGTAGTAATAATAATAATAATAATAATAATAATAATAATAATAATAATAATATTTCGTCAAAAAAAAAAATCGAAAAGGGGACCTAAATTATCAGACCTGCGATATTACGGTTCTAAGTCCGATCTTCTATTTTCTTTACGACAGTATCTCTAATGAAGTGAAGTCTAGGTGATTCATTCATTGCAGCCATTACCTGGCCCTCCCTTGTCCTAGCTTGGGTGGAGAGGAGTCTTGGGCGCAGATCATATAATACATGTTCAGTCTCTAGGACATTATTCTGCTTGCTAGGACAGTATCACAGTCCCTTGAGTCAGCAATTCATGAGCGGCCTTTAAACCTTTAATGGAAAAATCATATTCTTGAACTACAGAAAAATCATCTCACACAGCAAGGTACCGATGGGCAATTGCATTTTCCCAAGATTTTTTTTTTAATGTAAAGAAACTTGAACTTATCACTTCAAGACCTTTTCTTCCCTTTATAGATATCCAGTTTAATATTATATATTTCGAAGGGTTCTTATAGATTTCATAACAACGGGAAATTTTTATATCCTCTGTTATTGATTAATTAAATCCCAATTTTTTTTATTTAAAAAAAAGAGAAATCAAAATCCTAAAGAGAGAGAGAGAGAGAGAGAGAGAGAGAGAGAGAGAGAGAGAGAGAGAGAGAGAGAGAGAGAGCTTTTAACCACTTCCAAACAAGGATATTTTGACTATTTACTTGCAGATACAAATTGCAGTCAGTGGTCATCCAATTGTTGAATGACGTTAACATTCAAGCATATTACTTATATCTTTTGTTTTCATATATGCTCATTCACTAAAAAGGATAGGATATTTTGAGTGTATATTTTTTTCGGTCTTATTCTTTATCTCCTCCATTTTACCGTTGAATGTTTTCCTCTAATTGGGCTGTGGGTTGCTGGATCCTTCAACCCAGCCCACCCCAAACCCTATCCCTCCTCTCCAACCGGAAAAAAAAATATACAAAATCACAAATTATATATTTCATGTCCTCCGTGGTACGAATGATTAGCTCAGAGTGTCCTGTGCGAGGTAGCTGCTAGATACTTGAAGAGAGGCGAGGTGAATGCAAGTAAAATTTATTCAACAGATAACGAGCTTATATGCTAACAGTTGAGTGCAAGAATGTCACAAAAAATCAAACTATGTAAACCATGCGATGGCAAGCTTAAACAGGTTGTTTTCTATTATCTGTGCGGGTGAGAGCGAGAGATATGAAAAAAAAAAAAAGGAATAGAATTAAAAGGTATGAGCGTGTATGATACACGTGCGGTACAGCATCCCTTTAATGAAAAATCCCTTTATTAAATAGGAAAGATTCTGTCTATTTAAGCAAATAATATAAAGGGAAATACCGATTCGTATTTTACCTAAGGCGGATTAGATGCAGATGAAGGGTTTCAATCCAATAGGATTCTGGATTTGGATGTTGCCACTCACAGGAATCCTTTGATATCCTTTGAAGGAAAACTTTCAAAACCATTGATCTTTTTATCTTCTGAATAAAATATTTTGGTTTTTGGAAAAGAAATATATTTAGTTACCGTATCTTGATTTTATTTGGAAACGATTTTCATCTTGCTCTAGGTCAGGATTGCACGAAAGGGAAATATATTACAATAATATATACCGGTATATATTGCACACACACATACCATATATATATATATATATATATATATATATATATATATATATATATATATATATATATTGAAACATATATGTATAAATATATATATGTATATATATACATATATATATATGTTTATACATATATATTTCAATATATCTATATCTATATATATATATATATATATATAACGGATTTTGAGCGAAGCGAAAAATCTATTTTTGGGTGAGATGGCCATGTCGTCCTGATGGAAGTTCCTATAGGGTAGCTTCCTAGGGTATATTACAACTACGGCGATATTCCCAGAGAATTTACCTTAAGGTACCAGAATTCTAACTCCTGGAGCGAGTATCCCTCGTGAAAGGGATATCGCGACATATCAGAGGACGTATTCTAGACACGTCACATGGCAATCTACGACCTGAACAGAGATTCGTCTCGTAGGAGGGAGATTGACGAGATACGAATTCGGGAAAGAAAAAGGGGAGCCGCTCCCAAGGCTTCCCTATCCCCCGATTCGTATGCGTGCCTGGCGCCAATCCTGGCGCCATCTGTATTCCTTTTAGCGTACACGAGGTGCTACAGATACTGTATGTAGGGAGGGGTCCTACAGCCCTTTCTTAGAAAGGCAAGGGCGGGTCCATCAGGACGACATGGCCATCTCACCCAAAAATAGATTTTTCGCTTCGCTCAAAATCCGTTTTTTGGGCTCAAGCCATGTCGTCCTGATGGAAGTGTACCAGAGCATTACTGTATCTGTGGATTCTCAGAACGTGCCGTACTCCCCGGAGGTAATTTTTTCCCGGTCGACTAGACCTAGAGACCTAAGATGTTACCGTTATACATCTTTTCAACTAACTATAAACTATGTTAGAGCTTCCTGCCCCCTACAGGGAAGAGTCCTACTAGACTCTGGAAAAGTCTCGAAGAGTACATATATCTATGTACGAATACCAGGCAAGCTAATATAGTGGTCTCGCCCTATATTAAGTAAAGCATAGTTTGTAAAGGACCACTGCGTCAATATGAAATATCGACCAGTTTTCCGCACAATACTTGTATTGGACAAAGGTTTTATATCCGCATAGGAGGAAAACCAATGCAACATAGCTTGCATAAAGGAACAATTCTATTAGAATTATCCCAGATAAGGTACATAGAATGAATGCTCAATTATACCAGTAAATTGACACAGGTGAAGGAGACGCAAGGTTCTCAAGAACCAGATTATTGACAGGCAATAAATAGACAGGTTAACCACAATTATATATATATATATATATATATATATATATATATATATATATATATATATATATATATATAAGAAGAGGATAACCCAAAACTTTAAGCATAAGTATGATAGTAAACAGGGCTTGTTTGTCTGAAAGAAAAACATTAGATGCCACTTTTAAGATACCGAGGTATCAAAGTCATAAAAGCCTGTATTACAAATCAATGACATTAGCGTTAGAAACGCTCGGCACACATGTCTGCACTTATGCTAGGTTCACCTTCGGAAATGGAACAGTCTGGATGGGCAACACAGTGCCCTCACTTAGTTTGTAGTACAGTATGTAACTACACACTCACCCTGGAATTAATCGTCCCAATTAAGACCACTGTTCCTCGCAGAGTTAAACAGTAGGGTTAACACCGCGACCCACTGCTACCACAGATCTCTTTTAGTTCCTCTACTTGCTTCGCATAGTGGCGAAAGAACACTCTGGAAGACTTCCAGCCAGTGTATGAACGGAGATGTTCAAAATCCATGCAATTAAAGAAATTTAAGAATGAGGCAACTTTCCTCGGATCGTGACCTGCGGGTGTATTGTCAGGATCCGCTCTGCGAATAAAATATGTGATTTTCGCTCTGAGTTGATTCAGAGATAAATTTGAGCCTGATGTTTCTCCCCTGAATAGTTGACCACCCTTGAAGTCTGAAGTTCTATGAAGATAGACCTTTAGGCATTCTACTGGACATAGAGATGCATCTTCTTTCAGAGGGCAGATTCTCCAGGGACCCCACCTGTTGGTGGGTAACTCATTCTTGGCGAGAAACGTAGGATCCGGAAACAGGTTCAGTTCTTCCCCATCCAGGAACTGAACACGACCTGCCTCTCTCGAGAGGCTACAATCTCACTAACCCTGGCCCCGGACGCGAGTGCAAATTAGGAAAATAACTTTTTGTGTCAAATCCTTTAACGCACATTCTTCATTGCTCAACAGAGAAGCGAAATGAAGAACTTGTCTAAAGACCATGAAATGGGCTTTGGAGGTGCTGAAGGTCTGAGCCTAGCACATGCTTTCGGGACTTTATTAAAGATCTCGTTACCTAGGTCGACCTGGAAGGCATATAGAATGGGTCTTGTCAAAGCAGACTTACACGCTGAAATCGTGTTCGCTGCCAACCCTTGACCATGGAGGTGGGGAAAAAAGATAAGCAGAAGTCTGTCAAGATCTCCTGCGGAATCTTCGCCTTGACAAAAGGCCACCCATTTTCTCCAAGATGACTCATATTGCCTTCTAGTAGATTTGCATTTATATTCCTCAATGAAGTCTATACTGGCTTTCGAAATCCCGAAACGCTTTCTCACCGCTAGGGAGAGAAAATCATGAACTGCAGGGTCCGGGTTTTCTGTAATGAAGCGCAGACAGTTGACTTCTGGACTCGCTGGGTCAGAACTGGATCTGGTAGTGGTACAAACTTCAGCTACAGTTCCAATGCCAGGAGGAACCACACGCTGTTCGGCCACTTGTGGGCCACTATTGCCGCTACCCTTTGAAGGATCTCAGTTTGTTGAGGACCCTCAACAGAAGGTTGTGAGGAGGGAACAGATAAATCTTGGACCATCTGTTCCAGTCGAGGGACATCGCGTCCACTGCTTCCGCTAAGGGGTCCTCGTACGGGGCACGTACAGGGGCAACTTCTTGTTGTCTTTCGTCGCAAAGAGGTCTATCTGCAGTTCTGGGACTGATTCAGAATGAAGGAGAATGATCCTGCGTCTAAGGACCATTCCGACTCTATCGGTGTGAACCTGGATAGAGCGTCCGCTGTCACATTGCGGACTCCTTGAAGGTGAACTGCCGACAGGTACCACTTCTTCTTTTCCGCCAATCGGAAGACGGCCAACATCACCTGGTTGAGAGGTGGTGACCTCGATCCTTGTCGATTCAAGTATCTTACAACTACCTCGCTGTCTATTACCACTTTATGTGGAACGAATGATGCGGGGAGACTTTCTTTAAGGTAAGGAGCACTGCCCTAGCTTCTAGAAAGTTTTATGAGAAAGGTCTTGAATAGCCTGGACCAAGTCCCCTGGACTTTTTTCCGATGAGAGTGACCTCCCCATCCCTCCTTTGAGGCGTCTGAGTGAATCGTCACCGACGGGGGAGGTGGCTGAAGAAGAACCTGACTTCTTTAGATGTCTGGCTTGGGACCAAGGCCTGAGAAGAGTACTTAGCCGAAGCGGCTGGTCTTCTCAGATCTCTTCACGCGTTTGATGCATAACTTCTCCAAACTCCGATTGCATCCTTTAGCTGTGCTCTTAGCACTGGGTCTGTCACCAAAGCAAACTGGAGAGAGCGCAGTACTCTCTCCTGCTCGTGTCTTGATATCCTTTCGGAATCTTGAAGTCTCTTGACAGAACCCGTTATCTCCTTCCTTTTCTTCGCTGGGGTGGAGAAACGGTGTGACAAAAGGTCCCAGTGGATCTTAGCCACTGGAACTTTTGAGATGGAGAAAGTCGAGACTTTTTCTGTTGATCTTGAAGCCTAGGTACTCTAGGAACTGGATCACTGACTGGAAGCTTGCAAGCATTCTGTCTCGGATGCTGCCCACACCAACCAGTCGTCCAGGTAGGCTACTACCTGAATTCCCTTTAGGCGAAATTGTTTGAGAGCTACGCTCGCAAGCTTCGTAAAAATCCTTGGGGCTATGTTTAGCCCGAATGGCATGGCTCCGAAGGCGTATAGTCTTCGCTGTAGCCTGAACCCTAGGTAGGGGGAGAGTCGATGGCTAATTGGAATGTGCCAGTAGGCATCTGACAAGTCTATAGAGACGGAATATGCCCTCTTGGGCAGTAAGGTCCTTATGTGTTGCAGTGTTAGCATTTTGAATTTGCAATTCACTATGAACTTGTTAAGTGGCGACAAGTCCAGAATGACTCTGAGCTTTTCCGAGTCTTTCTTGGGAACACAAAACAGCCTCCCTTAGAAATTGATGGGCTTCACCCTTTTTCTCCAACCGTTCTTGAACGTACTCCTCCATAACGGGGGTGGAGTGTTGGAAAAACCGAAGGTACGGGGGTGGAGTGCTGTACCAGCTCCCGCCCAATCCATTCTTGAGTAGGCTGTGGGCCCAGGGATCGAAGGTCCACCGATCCCGAAATTTCAGAAGTCTCCCTCCTACCGGTATCACCTCACTTGGACTGCCGTCCTGAGGTCTTGCCTTCCTGACCACGACCACCCCTGAATCCCCTTCCCCTTGAGGGGCGTCTAGACGAGCCTCTGGCTGCTCCTCTAGGCTTTGCTCGGAAGGAAGTAGACTGCCCTTCGAACGCTGGGGTGAATGCCGTGGACTGTGTCGACACGGCCTGGGGTACCCACTGAAAGGTGGTCGGGGTTTGTGCCACGATCTGGGGCACTGGGGGCAATGGCAATTGCAGTTGCTGTTGCTGTCTAAGAGGCTTGGCTGGCCGAGACGGTAGCCTAGTCCTCATAGTCTTCCTCTTTGGTTGAGGACCCTCATCCGGGGAAGACTTTCTTTTGATAGCCAGGTCCCACTTCTGGAGAAGGTTTCTATTCTCCAAGGTGGCTTTATCAAAAACTTCTTTGACCAAGTCGGTAGGGAAAAAGGGTTTTTTCCCCAAATGTTGGAGGAGATTTGTTTCTTTAGCTCGTGCCTCACTGTAGCCGAGGTAAACACGAACTCCCTACAAGCTCTCCTTGCCTTGACGAAGCCATAAAGGTCCTTCGTCACTGTGGCCAGATGAGGCTTGGCCACTACCATGAACATTTCATGGACCTTGGGGTCACTTGCCATCGTCTCGAGAGTAGTCTGAAGAGACATTGAGGCAGTCAGTCTTTCTTTTGTATCGAACTCACTTCGCAAAAGAAAGTCAGACAGCTTAGGGAGGTCCTTGCCGAACTGACGTCCGGCAATATCAGCCTCCAACTTTCCCACTTAGAACGTAAGATGGACGTCCTTCCAATCTTTGTGGTCCATAGGCAGGGCCAGCGACAAGGGTTTACACTCCTCTAGGGAGGGGCAAGACTTGCCGGCCTCGATTGCTTTTAGTACAGCCAGAAACCCTTTCTGTAAAAGGGGGAAGGCTCTAGTAGGCGAGGACACAAAGGAAGGGAGCTTCCTATTCAATGCAGCTACCTTTGAATTAGAGAAGCCCCTCTCTTTCATCGAAGATGAAAGTAGAGCTTGAGCCTTAGCATGGTCATCACTATGACCTCCTTCGGCTCTGCCTCCTCCTTTGAAGCTGGTTCCTTCCTCAGCCGGACATAACAGTCCGGATATGGTGCCTTGCTGGGCCAGAATTCCACCCTCCAGGGGAACTGAGCCCAGCATATCCGAGATGACGATCTTTCCAGTCGTCATCGACATGTGCTCAGCATACCTCCATGGGTTAGCATCCGAGCACAAAGGAAGGTCTTTCACATTGAGCTTTTCTGGGGCCCATGTGATTCTGCAAGGCACTGCATTCGCAGTTCCATTGCAGCCGCCTTCTCCTGATTCTCCTTCTGCATTTGTTGGATCATTCCAACAATAGAAGAGAGGGCCTGTCCCAGCTCTACTGGGAGACCGGCCGATGTAGAGGGGCTTGAACTTCATCCTGGGCTTCTGCAAGGAGGTCTTCCTCCTGACACCCTTCCACATCAGATATCCTGTCATTTAGCTGGATGTCTTGCATCGCGACCGCGACTTCAGCATCCACCTGGATCTGAACTTAGGGGATCTCCTCTTGAGGCTGGGGAATCACTGCATCAGCTGATGCCTTAGGGAAAAGATACGCCCTCATATTCTCACTTGGAAGATAAGGGCCAGAAGTGTACTTTTGGAAGCCCCTTACCCAGGTACGAAGCTTCTTCCTAGCTATTTAAATGTCTCATTAATCAGGTTAGTGCACACAGTACATACCTGAGGGTCCCAATACCGGAGATCATCCTTGGAGACAGCGTATGCTGCGTGTCTCCTACAAAACTCATGTCCGCAGAGGTTCTTGCTGCTGACATTGCAGAAAGCACTTCCCCACTTCGGAGTGTCCTTCTGTAAAGAGAAGAAATTTCCATGAGTATCAAGTGAACTATGTATCACTGGATATGCATAGTATAGCATAACAATTCAGAAATTAAAGACACACACTTGTGTTTCCCTCACAACCCATTGCTGCAGCCTTCCAGATAATAAAATCAAAATGGTTTATCTCTACTAGAGTAACCAATGCAAAGTTTCCAGAGGAAACAGGTGGAGCTCACACCTAGGCAATGATTTTAAAATCCGGGATAATAGACAGGGAAGAACTCTGCTTCTTGTCTGAAGGCAACAGCAAAGGGCCGTGCAAGAAAACACAATAGTGTTAGAAGATACAGTGCTGTACCTAAACTTTTACCATAGTTTTCTTCTTACTGTATATGCTATACAGAAGAATACTAGTACAGTATAGGAGGATGTGTGCCGGCCTGCCTTTGCCGGCCGGCACACACCACAATTAGCTTTAAAGTATACTACTTAACAGCTATAGGGCGGCAGGCCTCTGGTTCAAATGCCTGTGCCGGCGGCAGCAGCTGCCGGCCAGCAACAGCCAGTGTTGGCCGGCAATGATTGCCGGCCAGCAACTACACAAGGTAGTACCCAGCTGCCGGCCACACTCTTGGTGACCGGCAGACAAGGACTGACATAAGCCGGCCGGCAAAGGTACAAGACCGATGCCAGCCGGCAGCAAAAGAACCAGAAGACTACACCTGCCCGGCTGCCGGCCTCATAGGCCGGCAGCCGGCCTCATAGGCCGGCAGCCGGGACAGGTACAGCACTAGAAGAAAATAGAATGGATGCCGGGATAAGAGTGTACACAACCCCCCGAGCCCGGCAACCGAAAGAGTGCATATAAGGAAGGGGAGAAACTTAATTCAGGCTTCCTTGACCAATGCCGTCCGGCACTGCCGGCAGGCATGGATGAGGGACCAAGAGAGGTCCGGGCAGCACTCGAAAACATAAGACCCTTGCCGTCCAGCATCTCTGCCGGCCGGCAATGGGCTTAGTCAATTCCACATCCCAACCTATACTAGGTCCAGAAGTAGAATGACGTACAGTACAGTAATACCCCTGCCGGCCAGCTCTGCCGGCCGGCAAGGTACAGTACAGTAATGGCTAGGCCATTACGGAGATAGAGGGGGAAGGGACAAGAGGGTCCTGCCAACCTTGCTTTAGTGACAGATCACCCGCAGCCAAGAACTTTGTCTTAGCCTAAGGGAGATCTAAGGGAAAGGGCCAGCGCAGTAGTATAATACCTGCCAGCTTCCAGAGCACCAAAGCAAGGAAGGCGTTGCTACTCCCAAGGGAAGATTTATCCTCCCCGAGAACAGCAACAGGACTTAGTCTGGTCGATCACACAAGAAGGAATCATAACTACAGAAACCTTCGAAAGTGACCTAAGGGAGCTAAGCTCCCTTAGTAAGTGTTAGGTCAGCGAGGGAGACTCTGCCCCAAGCCAAACAACACGGACTCAAGACTAAAAACTCTGTTGTTCTGTCCCTCTTTGAACCAGACTCTGCTGGAACAGGAAGGTACAGTAACACCCTAGTATAGTTTTATCGAAAATAAATTCGGAAAAAACCACTTAGGGATAAGCCCAAGGCTTAAACAGAGGGAAAGGGATTGCATACCTTCTCCGAAGAAAAGAAAGCAACCGGGGAGTATAATAAAGTATACTAAGGCTCCATAAGCAATTAGCCTAGGCACCAAGAGAATCGATTACCTAATTCACCGAAACTCTCACGTATACAATCTTGGAAATATTCCACACAGTCTAAAATATATAAAATATAGCCTAAAGCTTCAATAAAATTTTAATTACACTCGGAAAAACCAAAATCATGCATTAAGTACTAGGACCAAACGACTAGGCTACATGGCCTAGCGTAGGCCAGAATGGCGAATACTTCGCCAAATAATACTAAGCACGAAAGGAAATCCTATGTAAAGCTAAATAGCTAAAATTTATTAAGCAAAACAACCAGGAATGTCACTCTGACTAACTAATTTATACCTAGCGAGTGAGTGTCCAGGACACCTCTGGTAGGCTACGGCTCTTGTATCAAAGATTAATCCTATTAATCACTCAAAATTTTACCAAGAGCCTACATTTATACATAACAGACCCTATACTCAACTTATCCGAGGCCAACGAAGACGAAGAAGCCATGAAAAGCTGAATAAATCCAAGATTTGCGAGAAAAACAGGAAAAAACACCGAGTTGTTAAGCTACGCAAAAAGGAATACAGATGGCGCCAGGATTGGCGCCAGGCACGCATACGAATCGGGGGATAGGGAAGCCTTGGGAGCGGCTCCCCTTTTTCTTTCCCGAATTCGTATCTCGTCAATCTCCCTCCTACGAGACGAATCTCTGTTCAGGTCGTAGATTGCCATGTGACGTGTCTAGAATACGTCCTCTGATATGTCGCGATATCCCTTTCACGAGGGATACTCGCTCCAGGAGTTAGAATTCTGGTACCTTAAGGTAAATTCTCTGGGAATATCGCCGTAGTTGTAATATACCCTAGGAAGCTACCCTATAGGAACTTCCATCAGGACGACATGGCTTGAGCCCAAAAATATATATATATATATATATATATATATATATATATATATTTATACATATATATTTCAATATATATACTATATATATATATATATGTATATATATATATATATATATATATATATATACATATATATATATATATATATATATATATATATATATATATATATATATATACATATACATGTATATTTACATGTATATATTCATATATATACATGCATATATATATACATATATAAATACGAGAGTAATTATCCATGAAAGTAAAAAAAACAGCGTTTAGATATTTATCCTTAAACTCCTCTATAACAAGTACACAACTCCATGAAGAGAGAGAGACATGGCCTCCTGTTAAGGTTTTCTGAGACAATAGAACAATTCCACTACTGACTCCCTATCAATGAGTTTATATTGAGAGGACTAATTGACCAGTATTCCAGGTCACACAGGATGGGGGGACTTGGAAAGGATTTGTTGATAAATTGACTGAATGATTTTGAAACGTTTACTAACTATTATCGTAGAGATTTGTAAATAGAGCATCTAAACTTAATATTGAATAACTAGTTTCATAGATCCCCTTTGATAATTAAATTGTACTATCTTAGGATATAAAACGTTGGAGAATAAATCTTGTAAAACATTATTTACTTGCGAGTTCATCGGATATAGTATTCTAATTTTTTATTGAATAACTAGATTCATATATTTACTTTGACAATGAAATTGTACTATCTTGCAAAACAAATGATTGTAAAAGCAAAAAGAAAATTGTTGCAATCTAGTAAAAGAAAAATTATTTCAGTTTAGAGTTTCCTAGAATAAAGAACCTTAATTTTACACCGAATAAATATTTACTTTGACAGAAATTATTCTTTCTTACATAACAAAATATCGAGAAAGCAAAAAAAATTATTTCAGTTTCGGGTTCACTGGAATATAGTATCTGGATTTTACATTGAACAAAAAGATTAATAGATTTCCTTTGAAAATTAAATTGTTATATCTTGGGATACACAACGTTGATAAAAACGAAATCAAAAGTGTGTATATCTTCAGAATACAGCCCAAGCTCTGAATCACATGTGTGGTGGTCTATTTGGTAACGTCCCTGACTGGTGATCGCCAGCCTGGGGTTCGATTCCTATAGGTCTATCTGCTCAGTCAGCCGCAGTCATTGCCTGGCCCTCCTTGCTCCTAGCTTGGGTGTATATATGGTCAGTGTCTAAGGCATTGTCCTGCTTGATAGGATGATGTAACTGTCCCTTGCCTCTTCCATTCATGAGTGGCCTTTAAACCTATGGAATTGGTTCATTAAGTAACTTCCGTGCCTGTTTTTTCCAAAAGCTTTCTACTTTTAGAGAAATTAATTTCTATGGAGATAAAGATTCTATTTCACCTAACCATTCATCTCTCCTGGGATATCCCCTTTGGACAAAAGAAATTAACAAATCAAAAATTACTTTCTTTGTCAATAGTTTTTATTGAAAACAAATGTTAAAATATAATAATAACTGCAGTGAACTAAATGTAAATGTGTGATATAAATAAATTTCCATATCCCTTTGTTTATAGCATCATCAATAAACTAAAAATCAACTTCTTCAAAAAATTACTTTCATTTTAATTATTTTTAATCAAAATAAGTGACAATATCTATTAATAACCTAAATCAAAAAAAATATACATGTGATATATCCAAAATTCAATATACATATATATATTATATATATATATATATATATATATATATATATATATATATATATATATACTGTATATATATACATATATATATATCTATATATATATATAATTGTTTATACCATCATCTATAAAGTAAAAAATAATATTCAGAAAATTACTTTAATTCTAACTATTTATACTCAAAATGACTGATCATTTTTCCTCATAGTAACTGAAAAAAAAAATCTAATAATAATCTCGGTCAACAACATTTATATATGTGATTTCACCAAATTTCAATATATATTTGCTTATAATATCATCAAAAATGAGATGATAGATGAGAAGTATTGAATTAAAAGCGAAATCTAACAGAGGTCCTTAGCATCAATAGGCGAAGGAGGAGATGATGATCTTTGTGTCATTAGACGAAGGAGGAGATGATGATCTTTGCGTCAATAGACGTAGGAGGAGATGATGATCTTTTCGTTATTATGCGTAGGAGGAGATGATGACATTTGTGTCAATAGGCGTAGGAGGAGATGATGATCTTTTCGTTAATATAGGTAGGAGGAGATGATGATCTTTTCGTCAATATGCGTAGGAGATGATGATCTTTGCGTCAATAGGCGTAGGAGATGATGATCTTTGCGTCAACAGGCGTAGGAGGAGATGATGATCTTTGCGTCAATAGGCGTAGGAGGAGATGATGATCTTTGCGTCAATAGGCGTAGGAGGAGATGATGATCTTTGCATCAATAGGCGTAGGAGGAGATGATGATCTTTGCGTCAATAGGCGTAGGAGGAGATGATGATCTTTGCGTCAATAGGCGTAGGAGGAGATGATGATCTTTGCGTCAATAGGCGTAGGAGGAGATGATGATCTTTTCATTAATATGCGTAGGAGGAGATGATGATCTTTTCATTAATATGCGTAGGAGGAGATGATGATCTTTTCATTAATATGCGTAGGAGGAGATGATGATCTTTTCGTTAATATGCGTAGGAGGAGATAATGATCTTTGTGTCAATAGGCGTAGGAGGAGATGATGATCTTTTCGTTAATATGTGTATTAGGAGATAATGATCTTTGTGTCAATAGGCGAAGGAGGAGATGATCTTTGCATCAATAGGCGTAGGAGGAGATGATAATCTTTGCATCAATAGGCGTAGGAGGAGATGATGATCTTTGCATCAATAGGCGTAGGAGGAGATGATGATCTTTGCGTCAATAGGCGTAGGAGGAGATGATGATCTTTTCATTAATATGCGTAGGAGGAGATAATGATCTTTTCATTAATATGCGTAGGAGGAGATAATGATCTTTGTGTCAATAGGCGTAGGAGGAAATGATGATCTTTGCATCAATAGGCGTAGGAGGAGATAATGATCTTTGCGTTAATAGGCGTAGGAGATGATGATCTTTGCATCAATAGGCGTAGGAGGAGATGATGATCTTTGCGTTAATAGGCGTAGGAGGAGATGATGATCTTTGCGTCAATAGGCGTAGGAGGAGATGATGATCTTTGCGTCAATAGGCGTAGGAGGAGATGATGATCTTTGCGTCAATAGGCGTAGGAGGAGATGATGATCTTTGCGTCAATAGGCGTAGGAGGAGATGATGATCTTTGCGTCAATAGGCGTAGGAGGAGATGATGATCTTTGCGTCAATAGGCGTAGGAGGAGATGATGATCTTTGCGTCAATAGGCGTAGGAGGAGATGATGATCTTTGCGTCAATAGGCGTAGGAGGAGATGATGATCTTTGCGTCAATAGGCGTAGGAGGAGATGATGATCTTTGCGTCAATAGGCGTAGGAGGAGATGATGATCTTTGCGTCAATAGGCGTAGGAGGAGATGATGATCTTTGCGTCAATAGGCGTAGGAGGAGATGATGATCTTTGCGTCAACAGGCGTAGGAGGAGATGATGATCTTTGCGTCAACAGGCGTAGGAGGAGATGATGATCTTTGCGTCAACAGGCGTAGGAGGAGATGATGATCTTTGCGTCAACAGGCGTAGGAGGAGATGATGATCTTTGCGTCAATAGGCGTAGGAGGAGATGATGATCTTTGCGTCAATAGGCGTAGGAGGAGATGATGATCTTTGCGTCAATAGGCGTAGGAGGAAATGATGATCTTTGCGTCAATAGGCATAGGAGGAGATGATGATCTTTTCGTTAATATGCGAAGGAGGAGATGATGATCTTTTCGTTAATATGCGAAGGAGGAGATGATGATCTTTTCGTTAATATGCGAAAGAGGAGATGATGATCTTTGCATCAATAGGCGTAGTTGGAGATAAGGTTCTTGGAAGATTATATTTGCGTCAATAGGCGTAGGAGGAAATGATGATCTTTGCATCAATAGGCGTAGGAGGAGATGATGATCTTTTCGTCAATAGGCGTAGGAAGAGATGATGATCTTTGCATCAATAGGCGTAGGAGGAGATGATGATCTTTGCATCAATAGGCGTAGGAGGAGATGATGATCTTTTCGTTAATATGCGTAGGAGGAGATGATAATCTTTGCGTCAATAGGCGTAGATGGAGATAAGGATCTTAGATGTTCTTGGCGTCAATAGGCGTGGGAGGAGATGATGATCTTTGCGTCAATAGGCGTAAGAGAGGATGACGATCTTTGCGTCAATAGGTGTAGGAGGAGATGATCTTTGCGTCTATAGGTGTAGGAAGAGTTGATCTTTGCGTCTATAGGTGTAGGAAGAGTTGATCTTTGCGTCAATATGCGTAAGAAGAGGTGATGATCTCTGCGTCAATATGCGTAAGAAGAGGTGATGATCTCTGCGTCAATAAGCGTAAGAGGGATGATGACCTCTGCGTCAATCGGTGTAGGAGAAGATAATAATCTGACAAGGTTGAACTCTGGTATATCAGAACCGAACCCGGAACAGGAGTAATTGACGTTAATGCAATTGGCGTGATTTGCATTCAGCACGCAATGCAGACGGCTGAATGCTGATGACTTGATTAGCTTGTTCTAGACTAACAAGCAAATTGGCGAAATTTGGCGATGAATGCAGTTCGTTGGGACAGGCGTAAAATTCCTTATTAATTGGCAAATTGATTTTATTTATCGATTTATTTGTTGTTTATTTTGGTTTAAAGTACGATAAAATTAAGTTTTAAATTCACTTTTATTTGTTAATGTAATTATTACTGTGGTTTTATTTATATATTATTATTATCATCATCATCATCATTATTATTATTATTATTATTATTATTATTATTATTACTAAGCTACACCAGTAGAGGAAAAAGCCTGATGCAATAAGCTTAAGGATCCCAAAAGGGATAAATAGCCGAGTGAGGAAAGGATATAAGGAAATAGACTATATAAAAATTAATAAAAATTAAAATAAGATATTTTAAGAACCGTAAAATTAAAAACTAAGATATTTTAAGCTTTTGTTCATTTATGTAAATTAAAGATAATGTGAGCTGTCTAGCAAGACTAACAGCTCATGTTGACGCCTTTTTATGTTAATTAATCGTTTAAATTTGAATACTATAATATGAAGACAGTTTTACGATTTAAGAAATTGACACTTCAGTCTGAAGGTAAAGCTAAGGATATGGCAGTCTAAGGGGGAGGGATCGTAGAGGGGCGTTCTCCGCCCCCACCCCCCCTTGATAGGTGGGTAAGGATACGGCTCGTAGGGTTAAGTTATGTGATTAACCTTAGGTTAGGTTATATTCTTGCGCTTGTTTCCCTTTTAAAATATTGTTTTTCAATATCACTTTATAATTTTACACTCGCTCTTTACCAACGAACTACAACTGCAACGAAATTGGCTTTTACTTTTCGGGATTGCATATTCGATTATAAAGATCTAGATATTTCGAAAATTATATTGATATAGGTAATTTAATCTGATGTACTTAAACCTTCAATTTTGATACGATTATTTTCATTTATTCATGGATGCTACTAAAGTCAATAGCACAACAAATCGTGTTCATAATATGAAAAATGTGGATGAAATATGACTTTGGGACTATATATATATATATATATATATATATATATATATATATATATATATATATATATATATATATATATATATATATACATATATATATATATATATATATATATATATATATATATATATATAAATTATACCAAAGTAAATACTATTGGTTGATCCCCTAATAAATGTTACAGTGCTGTACGTGTAATCTATTCAAAAATTTGAGGGAGAGAGAGAGAGAGAGAGAGAGAGAGAGAGAGAGAGAGAGAGAGAGAGAGAGAGAGAGAGAGAGATTACCAATCTCTTTCAGGCGCAAAGCATGGAGAACAACATCTCTCACCAGGCCACTCGATGAACGAGAATCATTCAGGTCTCGGCTTTCTTCGTCCTGTTTTACCAGTTTCATTAGGTATATATGGTTGGAAAAGTTTAATGGTTTCAAATTTCTAAAGGTTACTCGTAAATGGCAGAGATAAGGAACAGTATCAATCACCAAGTAGGACAATTCCCTACAGACTGATCCTACATACATATAATAAGCTCTTAAAGACCCTCTCCATCAACCAAGGAGGACCAGGCAATGGCTGCTGATGACTCAGCTGGTAGACCTAAAAGTTCCCCCAAATCCCCCATCTTATCTGACAAGGATGGTGAGGTTACAAACGCTGCTAGCAACAATCGATCTTCAAGGGTCTCGAACCCCTGTCCAACATATCACCTAGCAGAATAGTTTCTAATAAAAGTTGTTGTGGCCTATTGGAAACGTCCTTGCCAGGCGTTCTGCTGGATGGGATATTGAGTCCCACTCAAACTCGGTAGTTTCTTCTAGTGTCTGCAACCTCACCATCCGTGTGAGCCGTGGATGGGGGGTGTTTGGGGGAGCCTCTAGGTCTACTTGCTGAGTCATCAGCAGCCATTACCTGGTCCTCCCTGATCCTAGTTCGGGTGGAGAGGAGCTTAGGCACTGATCATATGGAGATATGGTCAGTTTTTAGGGCATTGGCCTGCTAACTCGGGTATTGTCACTGTCCCTCGCCTCTGCAATTCATGAGTGACCTTCAAACCACAATCGTCGTTGGATTAAGTGTCATCCACCAAACAAGTTACTTTATAAAAGTGCACTATGAAGTTATCTAATTCGTTCAAAACTATTTTGACTAGAACCAATAAAAATAAACAAACAAAAAATTCAAGAAGATATAAATTTATTGTTGATTCTTATCTATGCTTCCTTATTCTTGTCATATTCATCGTTGTTTTGT
>NC_090755.1:5162723-5187723 GCF_036898095.1 Palaemon carinicauda
AACAGAAGACGAATTTTTAGTAATAAATTATCTAATATTCGTCAATTATTGTCGTTTTATGAAAAACTGGTAACAAACAACAAAAGACAAAATTTTCTTATTACTTCTGATGAGTTACTTCCCCCCAAATTTCCTTTCCAATGGAGGCCATCGTTTGATTGAGCATGATCTGATTAATTTGGTTATGGAAATCCTTAAGGGCTTTAGATTAAGCATAATATGAGTAATTTTCGCCAAGTCTGAAGCTCGACCCAGACAGCTACATAATCAGGGAGACAGTTCAACAGTTTGTTAACAACACTCGTAACAAACACCTTACACGTCTCGAACTGTCGACCTAACCACGCCGGGACTCCTCGCTTCTGGGAGGAAGGACGCTAGTGACTGGTACAACACATGAACGTACGCTACTTTGGTCTAAGCGATGTCAGGCCAGAGCAAAGTCCTTCAAAAAGAAGTCGTACACTCCTGTTGCTTTATTCCTCAGGACTGGTCACCGTATATAACATATACCATGAACAGTCCAATTTGCGAATGATGTTAATCTTTGTATCAATGATCTCTCTCAGAGGGGAGGAATTAATTCATTTAGTTTCCACAGAGATATGGTACAGATTAGGATGTGGTACAGTCATTGGTATTTGAAATTGCTCTTGAGAAGTATCACTCTTATGTTATGTCATTTAAAGTGGTGTTTCGTGAGATTATAGAAATAATTACTTCAAGGCCGTTCTAAAAGAAGTTTTATTTAACTATTGAATAAGTTTTCCGTTCATTTACATAAGTTTTTCTCTATTCATTTAAACCAAACAACGATGAATATAACAAGAATAAGGAAGCATCGATAAGAATCAACAATAAGTTTATATCTTCTTGCCTTTTTTGTTTGTTTATTTTTATTGGTTCTAATCAAAATAGTTTTGAACGAATTAGATAACTTCATAGCGCACTTTTATAAAGTAACCTGTTTGGTGGATGACACTTAATCCAACGACGATTGTGGTTTAAAGGTCACTCATGAATGGCAGCGGCGAGGGACAGTGACAATACCCTAGTTAGCAGGCCAATGCCCTAAAATCTGACCATATCTCCATATGATCAGTGCCTAAGTCCCCTCTCCACCCAAGCTAGGATCAGGGAAGGCCAGGTAATGGCTGCTGATAACTCAGCAGGTAGACCTAGAGGCTCCCCCATACACCCCTCATCCATGGCTCACAGGGATGGTGAGGTTGCAGACACTACAAGAAACTATCGAGTTTGAGCGGGACTCAATATCCCACCCAGCAGAACGCCTGGCAAGAACGTTTCCAATAGGCCACAACAACTCTTATTAGAAACTATTCTGCTAGGTGATATGTTAGACAGGGGTTCGAGACCCTTGAAGATCGATAGTTGCTAGCAGCGTTTGTAACCTCACCATCCTTGTCAGATAAGATGGGGGATTTGGGGGAACTTTTAGGTCTACCAGCTGAGTCATCAGCAGCCATTGCCTGGTCCTCCTTGGTTGATGGAGAGGGTCTTTAAGAGCTTATTATATGTATGTAGGATCAGTCTGTAGGGAATTGTCCTACTTGGATATTGATACTGTTCCTTGTCTCTGCCATTCACGAGTAACCTTTAAACATTTGAAACCATTAAACTTTTCCAACCATTTATACCTAATGAAACTGGTAAAACAGGACGAAGAAAGCCGAGACCTGAATGATTCTCGTTCATCGAGTGGCCTGGTGAGAGATGTTGTTCTCCATGCTTTGCGCCTCAAAGAGATTAGTAATCTCTCTCTCTCTCTCTCTCTCTCTCTCTCTCTCTCTCTCTCTCTCTCTAACCAATTTTAATTTTTGAACAGATTATACGTACGGCACTGTAACATTTATTGGGGGAACAACTAATAGTATTTACTTTGGTATAATATATATATATATATATATATATATATATATATATATATATATATATATATATATATATATAGTCGCATAGTGATATTTCATCCACATTTTTCATATAATGAACATGATTTGTTTTGTTATCGACGTTAGTAG
This sequence comes from Palaemon carinicauda, assembly GCF_036898095.1. NCBI lineage: Eukaryota > Metazoa > Arthropoda > Malacostraca > Decapoda > Palaemonidae > Palaemon > Palaemon carinicauda. The sequence continues at coordinate 5,164,766 of NC_090755.1, forward strand.
CATCCATGAATAAATGAAAATAATCATATCAAAATTGAAGGTTTAAGTACATCAGATTAAATGACCTATATCAATATAATTTTAAAAATATCCAGATCTTTATAATCGAATATGCAATCGCAAAAAGTAGTAGCCAATTTCGTTACCTTTGTAGTTCGTTGGGATTGAGTGTGAAATTTCTAAAATTATCACTGAACAAATATATTTTAAAAGGGAAACCAACACAAGAACATAACCTAACCTAAGGTTAATCACCTAACCTAACCTAGGAGCGGTATCCATACCTACTTACGTACTTTTGGGTGGGGCAATGCCCCTCACCGAGGGCCCCCCCCCTTTAGTATAGCATATCCTTAGCTTACCTTAAGATTAAGTCTCGTATTCAAATTAAAATTCAAACAATTAATTAACATAAAAAAGGAGACAGCAGGATCTGTTAGACTTGCTAGACTGCTCACATTATCTTTAATTTGCATTAATGAACAAAAGCTTAAAATATTTTATTGTTGTAATATTGTTACTGTTCATAAAATATTTTATTTTAATTTTTTATTACTTTTCATATAGTTTATTTCCTTATATCCTTTCCTCACTGGGCTATTTATCCCTTTTGGGATCCTTGAGCTTATAGCATCCGGCTTTTTCCACTAGGGGTGTAGCTTTGTTAGTAATAATAATAATGATAATAATAATAATAATAATAATAATAATAATAGTAATGATGATGATGATGATAATAATAATATATAAGTAAAACCACAGTAATTACATAAACAAATAAGTGAATTTAAAGCTTCATATTATCGTATTTTAAACCAAAATAAACAACCAATAAATAAATAAATAAAATCGATTTGCCAAGTAATAAAAAAGTTTACGCCTGTCCCAACGAACTGCATTCATCCCCAAATATCGCCAATTTGCTTGTTAGTCTACAACAAGCTAATCAAGTCATCAGCATTCAGCCGTCTGCATTGCGTGCTGAATGCAAATCACGCCAATTGCATTAACGTCAATTACCCCTGTTTCGGTTCGGTTCCGATATACCAGGGTTCAACCTTGTCAGATTACTGATGATGATAATCATCATCATCTCCTATGTCTATTAACGCAAAAATCACCATCTCCTCCTACGCCTATTGACGCAACCATCATCATCTCTTCCTACGCCTATTGACGCCAAAATCATCAACTCCTACACCTATTGACGCAAAGATCATCATCTCCTCCTACCCTTATTGATATTGATGCAAAGATCATCATTTCCTCCTACGCCTATTGACGCAAAGCTCCTCATCTCCTCCTACGCCTATTGAGGCAAATATCATCATCTCCTCCAACGCCTATTGACGCAAAGATCATCTCCTCCTCCTACCCTTATTGATATTGATGCAAAGATCATCATCTCCTCCTATCCTTATTGATATTGATGCAAAGATCATCATCTCCTCCTACCCTTATTGATATTGATGCAAAGATCATCATCTCCTCCTACGCCTATTGACGCAAAGCTCCTCATCTCCTCCTACGCCTATCGAGGCAAAAATCATCATCTCCTCCTACGCCTATTGACGCAAAGATCATCTCCTCCTCCTGTGCCTATTGACGCTATTATCATCATCTCCTCCTACGCTTATTGACGCAAAGATAAGCATCTCCTCCTACGCCTATTGTCGCAAAGATCATCACCTCCTCCTACGCCTATTGATGCAACCATCATCATCTCCTCCTACGCCTATTGACGGAAAGATCATCATCCCCTCCTACGCTTATTGACGCAAAGATAAGCATCTCCTCCTACGCCTATTGTCACAAAGATCATCACCTCCTCCTACGCCTATTGATGCAACCATCATCATCTCCTCCTACGCCTATTGACGGAAAGATCATCATCTCCTCCTACGCTTATTGACGCAAAGATAAGCATCTCCTCCTACGCCTATTGTCACAAAGATCATCACCTCCTCCTACGCCTATTGATGCAACCATCATCATCTCCTCCTACGCCTATTGACGGAAAGATCATCATCTCCTCCTACTCTTATTGACGCAAAGATAAGCATCTCCTCCTACGCCTATTGACGGAAAGATCATCACCTCCTCCTACGCCTATTGATGCAACCATCATCATCTCCTCCTACGCCTATTGACGCAAGGATCATCACCTCCTCCTACGCCTATTGATGCAACCATCATCATCTCCTCCTACGCCTATTGACGCAAAGATCATCATCTCCTCCTACGCCTATTGACGGAAAGATCATCATCTCCTCCTACGCTTATCGACGCAAAGCTCCTCATCTCCTCCTACGCCTATTGACGGAAAGATCATCATCTCCTCCTACGCCTATTGACGCAAAGATCATAATCTCCTCCTACGCTTATTGACGCAAAGATCATCATCTCTTCCTACGCTTATTGACGCAAAGCTCCTCATCTCCTCCTATGCCTATTGACGCAAAGATCGTCATCTCCTCCTACGCCTATTGACGCTTTGTGTGCTCTCTCCAGGGAAAACGTCATGTGCTGCACACCGACTGTTAAACCACACATTAAAAAACAGGCTTTCAAGGATAGTGCTGACAAAGATGAGGCGATTAAGAAAGCAGTAACTCGGTATGACAATCAAAGTAAAGGGTACAAAATCTCGAATACTAGCAAAAACAATGAAACTGAAGGTAGTTACATACCAGCTTTGTTTATTGCTAAGCATGGAAAGACCTACTGATGCACATTTTTAAAAGCAGCTCTCCTAGAGTACACTGAGGTTATATTTGATATCATATCAAACAAACAAGTTTTCATCTCAAGGATAAAAGACATGTCTGTCTCAGCTAGAACCGTGGAGAGACGTATTCATGAAATGACTGATAATGTAAATAAGTAGCAGCTGGTTGCTTTAAGAAGTACACATGTGCTCAGTGTGCCTGGATTTAAGCGTGGATATTAATGTTATTCCCTGTATGGCTATTTTTACCAGGTATATTGACACAGAGGTAGACGAGGAGCTATGTTGCCTTAAACCTATTATGACAATACCAAAGAAGAATACTTACTAAAGGCATTCACTAACCATTTTGAGAACAGAGAGGAAGACATAGGAAAGATTTTTGCCATTACAAGAGATGGTGCTCCTGTTAGGGAAGGAAGAAATAAGGGCTTTACAAAATGGTTGAGGATAATATTGGGCAATCCGGTCTGAAATTTTACTTCATAGTTCATCAAGAAAATTATTTTCACACATGAGGCACATCCTCAGTCCCCATCGCAGTACACTTACAATGGATCACTCTGAGGTTTGTGTGAAAATCAAGGTGTCCCAATAATAATCTGGAATTTAAACTTCGTCCTTTGGGAAGCAAGGGCAAGGATCTCATTGATAATGTCAGGTATAAACTTAAAATAAAAGATATTTTTGTTACAAAGAATACTAAATATAAAATAATTATTATATTTGTTATGCATGTTCAGGAAAATACATTATAATTGAAATTTTCACTACATACTGAACAATTATAATTTTGATTTTCCTATATAGTGCTAAAAATAATAACTGGCAATCTTTCCCGCATCCATTTAACATGATAAAATGACTATTCCATCATGTTGAATTAAGTTTATATTACTGAATATTTCGTCTAAGCAGGTTTTCAATTTGTTCTGAATTATAAATGAAATTCTGATTAATTGTTTGGGCTAAATATTAATTACTTCCTACGGCGTTTAAATGTTTAAAGGCAGCTCATGAATGGCAAAGGCAAGGGACAGTGAGATCGCCCTAGCAAGTAGGACAGTGCCCTAAAGACTGACCATATATACTTATGATCAGCGCCCAAGCACCTCTCCACCCAAGCTAGGACCAAGGAGGGCCAGGCAATGGCTGCTGATAACTCAGACTTCCCCAATCCCTCCATCCTTATCTCACAAGGATGGTGATGTTACAGCGACCAAAAGAACTAACGAGTTTGAGTGGGACTCGAACCCTAGTCTGGACTTCACCAGTTAGGAACGTTACCACATCGGCCACCAAAACCCTTAACCTTATCCTTTTAACAAGAAAAGTTGGGATGTTTGTCCATCATTAACTTAGTGGTGATTAAATCCTGCAAACGGAGCACTTGACACTCCCTCTGCATAATGCCACATTGCATTATGCACTCTTACAAATACAAAGCCACAGCGCAATCGGAAAAAGAAAAATAGCAGCAATTGTTTATTCATGTGTTGTTTGTGTAATAAATAACAGCTTGTCCTGGTGTACTTTACGAGTGGGTGAATTACAAATCCAATTCTAATAGGGGAGTTCCTTCTTATATGGTCAAATCAACGATGAATCAAATTCAGAACTGATTCATTGATGTGAGAGTCTAGTGTTATAAAGACATCGTAATATCAAAATAACAATAGTTCTTTGGGTATAAAAAATAAAAGTAGTTCTTTGGGTATAAAAAGTAGTTTTTTTTTGGGTATCAAAATAAAAGTAGTTTTTTGGGTATCAAAATAAAAGTAGTTTTTAGGGGGGTTATCAAAATAAAAGTAGTTTTTTTGGGTTATCAAAATAAAAGTAGTTTTTTGGGGTATCAAAATCAACATAGTTTTTTGGATATCAAAATAAAAGTAATTTTTTGGGGTATCAAAATAAAAGTAGTTTTTTGGCTATCAAAATAAAAGTAGTTCTTTGGGTATGAAAATAAAAGTAGTTCTTTGGGTTCCAATTGAATATGTAAACATAACTTAAGTGTAATTGAATGTGACGATAACTCTCAAAACTGGTATAATTCTTCATTGATATATTGCATATTTGTTCCCAAGTGATTAAGTTCTTTAAGAAGAGATAAAATGAGTCATTTGAAGAGACAATACAACTAAAATGATCCCCTTCCTCCCATAATAAAAATAGTGCTCCCTTCTTCCCATAATAAAAATAGTGCTCCCTTCTTCCCATAATAAAAATAGTGCTCCCTTCTTTCCATAATAAAAATAGTGCTCCCTTCTTCCCATAATAAAAATAGTGCTCCTTTGTTCCCATAATAAAAATAGTGCTCCCTTCTTCCCATAATAAAAATAGTGCTCCCTTGTTCACATAATAAAAATAGTGCTCCCTTCTTCCCATAATAAAAATAGTGCTCCCTTCTTCCCATAATAAAAATAGTGCTCCCTTGATCACATAATATAGATAGTGCTCCCTTCTTCCCATACTAAAAATAGTGCTCCCTTAATCCCATAATAAAAATAGTGCTCCCTTCTTCCCATAATAAAAATAGTGCTCCCTTGTTCACATAATAAAAATAATGCTCCCTTCTTCCCATAATAAAAATAGTGTTCCCTTCTTCCCATACTAAAAATAGTGCTCCCTTAATCTCATAATAAAAATAGTGCTCCCTTCTTCCCATAATAAAAATAGTGTTCCCTTCTTCCCATACTAAAAATAGTGCTCCCTTCTTCCCATAATAAAAATAGTGTTACCTTCTTCCCATAAAAAAAATAGTGCTCCCTTCTTCCCATAATAAAAATAGTGCTCCCTTCTTCCCATAATAAAAATAGTGCTCCCTTAATCCCATAATAAAAATAGTGCTCCCTTCTTTCCATAATAAAAAATAGTGAATATTTACAGCCATAATTCCTTAATTTTATTAAATAAAGGAATGAAACTAATTTTTTTTTTTATTCTTAAAAAATAAGTTGCGAGATCAAACTTTTTTTTTTAAATAAACAAATGAAACAATAATAATACCCTTTGGTTAGAAAAAAAAAAAGATTAAACAGTGTTACTGGTTGATTTTCATTAATAGCCAAAGGCTTGCCTCCAAAAGTACAAACATATTCTGTAAAAAAAAAAAAAAAAAAAAACCAGTTCGAAGCTTAGGAATTAAAAATCGAGATCCAGACTTCACGTGCACAAAATATAGCAAATGTAGCACAAAACAAACGAAAACAAATGATACTAAATAAAGCAAGAGCCACAATCTCCCGTAAATGCCGAAGAGAAACTTTAAAGAACTAAACAATGTGAGTGTCAGATCACGGAAATTTATGCTGCGTTTGTGTCAGATCTGCAAGAGAATAAAAGAACATCTTTTGCCGTGACATTTTACCACAACAAAGGTCATGGTGGTTTGAAGACCCGGTCACGTGTACAGCCACATGGCATGAGCATTGCCTTCATGCCACGTGGTATGACATGGGCGTGGGGCCTAATCTGAAGCGTCTTCGTGTGCCCTCCTGGAAGGACTATGACGTCCAGTCAACAACTCAAATGTGCTGTCCTTCGTTTTCCCTCTTGACGGTGGCCACTGACATTCGCATCCTCTCTTACATATATATAAGAATACGTAATGCATAGTTAATCTAAGCTTACAACCTTATTATTCTTCTCCCATTGTTTTACTGTCATCAACACGTATTAAAAGATATTTTTGTTCCTATGAAAATATGTGGTTATGACAACGTCTAATATAGCGAGAGGATTAAACTTCAAACATGCATGCACACACATTATATATATATATATATATATATATATATATATATATATATATATTTATTCATATATATATATATTTATATATATATTCATATATAAGTATATATACATATGTATGTATATTATATATATATATATATATATATATATATATATATATATATATATATACACACATGTGTGTGTGTGTATATTATTAATATATATATATATATATATATATATATATATATATATATATATATATTCAAATAAGCCATATATATTTTTGATACAATAATGTCTGGATTCTCTTAACGACCTCGGGATCAGAGCCCCAGGCGAAATCACACAAAGACAAGAGCTTGGCTCCGGCCGGGAATCGAACCCTGGTCGGCAAGCTTGTACAGACAGTGACTAACCCACTTGGCCACGAAGAAAGATAAAAGTCAATGACAATTCTTCTGTACTTATACCTGTCGAATTCAGGTATTTTGTACTTAGAATTGAAATCAACCCATCTTCACCATCGTAGCTAATTGGTAGTTTGTTACTTGGCATTCAATTAATGATAAATTTTGCACATTTTTACGTGTTTTTCATATTCAAATAAGCCATATATATTTTTGATACATTAATGTCTGGATTCTCTTAAAGACCTCGGGATCAGAGCCCCAGGCGAAATCACACAAAGACAAGAGCTTGGCTCCGGCCGGGAATCGAACTCTGGTCGGCAAGCTTGTACAGACAGTGACTAACCCACTTGGCCACGAAGAAAGATAAAAGTCAATGACAATTCTTCTGTACTTATACCTGTCGAATTCAGGTATTTTGTACTTAGAATTAAAATCAACCCATCTTCACCATCGTAGCTAATTGGTAGTTTGTTACTTGGCATTCAATTAATGATAAATTTTGCACATTTTTACGTGTTTTTCATATTCAACTAAGCCATATATATTTTTGATACATTAATGTCTGGATTCTCTTAACGACCTCGGGATCACAGCCCCAGGCGAAATCACACACAGACAAGAGCTTGGCTCCGGCCGGGAATCGAACCCTGGTCGGCAAGCTTGTACAGACAGTGACTAACCCACTTGGCCACGAAGAAAGATAAAAGTCAATGACAATTCTTCTGTACTTATACCTGTCGAATTCAGGTATTTTGTACTTAGAATTGAAATCAACCCATCTTCACCATCGTAGCTAATTGGTAGTTTGTTACTTGGCATTCAATTAATGATGAATTTTTCACATTTTTACGTGTTTTTCATATTCAAATAAGCCATATATATTTTTGATACATTAATGTCTGGATTCTCTTAACGACCTCGGGATCAGAGCCCCAGGCGAAATCCCACAAAGACAAGAGCTTAGCTCCGGCCGGGAATCGAACCCTGGTCGGCAAGCTTGTACAGACAGTGACTAACCCACTTGGCCACGAAGAAAGATAAAAGTCAATGACAATTCTTCTGTACTTATACCTGTCAAATTCAGGTATTTTGTACTTAGAATTGAAATCAACCCATCTTCACCATCGTAGCTAATTGGTAGTTTGTTACTTGGCATTCAATTAATGATAAATTTTGCACATTTTTACGTGTTTTTCATATTCAAATAAGCCATATATATTTTTGATACATTAATGTCTGGATTCTCTTAACGACCTCGGGATCACAGCCCCAGGCGAAATCACACAAAGACAAGAGCTTAGCTCCGGCCGGGAATCGAACCATGGTCGGCAAGCTTGTACAGACAGTGACTAACCCACTTGGCCACGAAGAAAGATAAAAGTCAATGACAATTCTTCTGTACTTATACCTGTCGAATTCAGGTATTTTGTACTTAGAATTGAAATCAACCCATCTTCACCATCGTAGCTAATTGGTAGTTTGTTACTTGGCATTCAATTAATGATAAATTTTGCACATCTTTACGTGTTTTTCATATTCAAATAAGCCATATATATTTTTGATACATTAATGTCTGGATTCTCTTAACGACCTCGGGATCAGAGCCCCAGGCAAAATCACACAAAGACAAGAGCTTGGCTCCGGCCGGGAATCAAACCCTGGTCGGCAAGCTTGTACAGACAGTGACTAACCCACTTGGCCACGAAGAAAGATAAAAGTCAATGACAATTCTTCTGTACTTATACCTGTCGAATTCAGGTATTTTGTACTTAGAATTGAAATCAACCCATCTTCACCATCGTAGCTAATTGGTAGTTTGTTACTTGGCATTCAATTAATGATAAATTTTGCACATTTTTACGTGTTTTTCATATTCAACTAAGCCATATATTTTTTTGATACATTAATGTCTGGATTCTCTTAATGACCTCGGGATCAGAGCCCCAGGCGAAATCACACAAAGACAAGAGCTTGGCTCCGGCTGGGAATCGAACCCTGGTCGGCAAGCTTGTACAGACAGTGACTAACCCACTTGGCCACGAAGAAAGATAAAAGTCAATGACAATTCTTCTGTACTTATACCTGTCGAATTCAGGTATTTTGTACTTAGAATTGAAATCAACCCATCTTCACCATCGTAGCTAATTGGTAGTTTGTTACTTGGCATTCAATTAATGATAAATTTTGCACATTTTTACGTGTTTTTCATATTCAAATAAGCCATATATATTTTTGATACATTAATGTCTGGATTCTCTTAACGACCTCGGGATCACAGCCCCAGGCGAAATCACACAAAGACAAGAGCTTGGCTCCGGCCGGGAATCGAACCCTGGTCGGCAAGCTTGTACAGACAGTGACTAACCCACTTGGCCACGAAGAAAGATAAAAGTCAATGACAATTCTTCTGTACTTATACCTGTCGAATTCAGGTATTTTGTACTTAGAATTGAAATCAACCCATCTTCACCATCGTAGCTAATTGGTAGTTTGTTACTTGGCATTCAATTAATGATAAATTTTGCACATTTTTACGTGTTTTTCATATTCAAATAAGCTATATATATTTTTGATACATTAATGTCTGGATTCTCTTAACGACCTCGGGATCAGAGCCCCAGGCGAAATCCCACAAAGACAAGAGCTTGGCTCCGGCCGGGAATCGAACCCTGGTCGGCAAGCTTGTACAGACAGTGACTAACCCACTTGGCCACGAAGAAAGATAAAAGTCAATGACAATTCTTCTGTACTTATACCTGTCGAATTCAGGTATTTTGTACTTAGAATTGAAATCAACCCATCTTCACCATCGTAGCTAATTGGTAGTTTGTTACTTGGCATTCAATTAATGATAAATTTTGCAAATTTTTAAGTGTTTTTCATATTCAAATAAGCCATATATATTTTTGATACATTAATGTCTGGATTCTCTTAACGACCTCGGGATCAGAGCTCCAGGCGAAATCACACAAAGACAAGAGCTTGGCTCCGGCCGGGAATCGAACCCTGGTCGGCAAGCTTGTACAGACCGTGACTAACCCACTTGGCCACGAAGAAAGATAAAAGTCAATGACAATTCTTCTGTACTTATACCTGTCGAATTCAGGTATTTTGTACTTAGAATTGAAATCAACCCATCTTCACCATCATAGCTAATTGGTAGTTTGTTACTTGGCATTCAATTAATGATAAATTTTGCACATTTTTACGTGTTTTTCATATTCAAATAAGCCATATATATTTTTGATATATTAATGTCTGGATTCTCTTAACGACCTCGGGATCACAGCCCCAGGCGAAATCACACAAAGACAAGAGCTTGGCTCCGGCCGGGAATCGAACCCTGGTCGGCAAGCTTGTATAGACAGTGACTAACCCACTTGGCCACGAAGAAAGATAAAAGTCAATGACAATTCTTCTGTACTTATACCTGTCGAATTCAGGTATTTTGTACTTAGAATTGAAATCAACCCATCTTCACCATCGTAGCTGATTGGTAGTTTGTTACTTGGCATTCAATTAATGATAAATTTTGCACATTTTTACGTGTTTTTCATATTCAAATAAGCCATATATATTTTTGATACATTAATGTCTGGATTCTCTTAACGACCTCGGGATCACAGCCCCAGGCGAAATCACACAAAGACAAGAGCTTGGCTCCGGCCGGGAATCGAACCCTGGTCGGCAAGCTTGTACAGACAGTGACTAACCCACTTGGCCACGAAGAAAGATAAAAGTCAATGACAATTCTTCTGTACTTATACCTGTCGAATTCAGGTATTTTGTACTTAGAATTGAAATCAACCCATCTTCACCATCGTAGCTAATTGGTAGTTTGTTACTTGGCATTCAATTAATGATAAATTTTGCACATTTTTACGTGTTTTTCATATTCAAATAAGCCATATATATTTTTGATACATTAATGTCTGGATTCTCTTAAAGACCTCGGGATCAGAGCCCCAGGCGAAATCACACAAAGACAAGAGCTTGGCTCCGGCCGGGAATCGAACTCTGGTCGGCAAGCTTGTACAGACAGTGACTAACCCACTTGGCCACGAAGAAAGATAAAAGTCAATGACAATTCTTCTGTACTTATACCTGTCGAATTCAGGTATTTTGTACTTAGAATTAAAATCAACCCATCTTCACCATCGTAGCTAATTGGTAGTTTGTTACTTGGCATTCAATTAATGATAAATTTTGCACATTTTTACGTGTTTTTCATATTCAACTAAGCCATATATATTTTTGATACATTAATGTCTGGATTCTCTTAACGACCTCGGGATCACAGCCCCAGGCGAAATCACACACAGACAAGAGCTTGGCTCCGGCCGGGAATCGAACCCTGGTCGGCAAGCTTGTACAGACAGTGACTAACCCACTTGGCCACGAAGAAAGATAAAAGTCAATGACAATTCTTCTGTACTTATACCTGTCGAATTCAGGTATTTTGTACTTAGAATTGAAATCAACCCATCTTCACCATCGTAGCTAATTGGTAGTTTGTTACTTGGCATTCAATTAATGATGAATTTTTCACATTTTTACGTGTTTTTCATATTCAAATAAGCCATATATATTTTTGATACATTAATGTCTGGATTCTCTTAACGACCTCGGGATCAGAGCCCCAGGCGAAATCCCACAAAGACAAGAGCTTAGCTCCGGCCGGGAATCGAACCCTGGTCGGCAAGCTTGTACAGACAGTGACTAACCCACTTGGCCACGAAGAAAGATAAAAGTCAATGACAATTCTTCTGTACTTATACCTGTCAAATTCAGGTATTTTGTACTTAGAATTGAAATCAACCCATCTTCACCATCGTAGCTAATTGGTAGTTTGTTACTTGGCATTCAATTAATGATAAATTTTGCACATTTTTACGTGTTTTTCATATTCAAATAAGCCATATATATTTTTGATACATTAATGTCTGGATTCTCTTAACGACCTCGGGATCACAGCCCCAGGCGAAATCACACAAAGACAAGAGCTTGGCTCCGGCCGGGAATCGAACCATGGTCGGCAAGCTTGTACAGACAGTGACTAACCCACTTGGCCACGAAGAAAGATAAAAGTCAATGACAATTCTTCTGTACTTATACCTGTCGAATTCAGGTATTTTGTACTTAGAATTGAAATCAACCCATCTTCACCATCGTAGCTAATTGGTAGTTTGTTACTTGGCATTCAATTAATGATAAATTTTGCACATCTTTACGTGTTTTTCATATTCAAATAAGCCATATATATTTTTGATACATTAATGTCTGGATTCTCTTAACGACCTCGGGATCAGAGCCCCAGGCAAAATCACACAAAGACAAGAGCTTGGCTCCGGCCGGGAATCAAACCCTGGTCGGCAAGCTTGTACAGACAGTGACTAACCCACTTGGCCACGAAGAAAGATAAAAGTCAATGACAATTCTTCTGTACTTATACCTGTCGAATTCAGGTATTTTGTACTTAGAATTGAAATCAACCCATCTTCACCATCGTAGCTAATTGGTAGTTTGTTACTTGGCATTCAATTAATGATAAATTTTGCACATTTTTACGTGTTTTTCATATTCAACTAAGCCATATATTTTTTTGATACATTAATGTCTGGATTCTCTTAATGACCTCGGGATCAGAGCCCCAGGCGAAATCACACAAAGACAAGAGCTTGGCTCCGGCTGGGAATCGAACCCTGGTCGGCAAGCTTGTACAGACAGTGACTAACCCACTTGGCCACGAAGAAAGATAAAAGTCAATGACAATTCTTCTGTACTTATACCTGTCGAATTCAGGTATTTTGTACTTAGAATTGAAATCAACCCATCTTCACCATCGTAGCTAATTGGTAGTTTGTTACTTGGCATTCAATTAATGATAAATTTTGCACATTTTTACGTGTTTTTCATATTCAAATAAGCCATATATATTTTTGATACATTAATGTCTGGATTCTCTTAACGACCTCGGGATCACAGCCCCAGGCGAAATCACACAAAGACAAGAGCTTGGCTCCGGCCGGGAATCGAACCCTGGTCGGCAAGCTTGTACAGACAGTGACTAACCCACTTGGCCACGAAGAAAGATAAAAGTCAATGACAATTCTTCTGTACTTATACCTGTCGAATTCAGGTATTTTGTACTTAGAATTGAAATCAACCCATCTTCACCATCGTAGCTAATTGGTAGTTTGTTACTTGGCATTCAATTAATGATAAATTTTGCACATTTTTACGTGTTTTTCATATTCAAATAAGCTATATATATTTTTGATACATTAATGTCTGGATTCTCTTAACGACCTCGGGATCAGAGCCCCAGGCGAAATCCCACAAAGACAAGAGCTTGGCTCCGGCCGGGAATCGAACCCTGGTCGGCAAGCTTGTACAGACAGTGACTAACCCACTTGGCCACGAAGAAAGATAAAAGTCAATGACAATTCTTCTGTACTTATACCTGTCGAATTCAGGTATTTTGTACTTAGAATTGAAATCAACCCATCTTCACCATCGTAGCTAATTGGTAGTTTGTTACTTGGCATTCAATTAATGATAAATTTTGCAAATTTTTAAGTGTTTTTCATATTCAAATAAGCCATATATATTTTTGATACATTAATGTCTGGATTCTCTTAACGACCTCGGGATCAGAGCTCCAGGCGAAATCACACAAAGACAAGAGCTTGGCTCCGGCCGGGAATCGAACCCTGGTCGGCAAGCTTGTACAGACTGTGACTAACCCACTTGGCCACGAAGAAAGATAAAAGTCAATGACAATTCTTCTGTACTTATACCTGTCGAATTCAGGTATTTTGTACTTAGAATTGAAATCAACCCATCTTCACCATCATAGCTAATTGGTAGTTTGTTACTTGGCATTCAATTAATGATAAATTTTGCACATTTTTACGTGTTTTTCATATTCAAATAAGCCATATATATTTTTGATATATTAATGTCTGGATTCTCTTAACGACCTCGGGATCACAGCCCCAGGCGAAATCACACAAAGACAAGAGCTTGGCTCCGGCCGGGAATCGAACCCTGGTCGGCAAGCTTGTATAGACAGTGACTAACCCACTTGGCCACGAAGAAAGATAAAAGTCAATGACAATTCTTCTGTACTTATACCTGTCGAATTCAGGTATTTTGTACTTAGAATTGAAATCAACCCATCTTCACCATCGTAGCTAATTGGTAGTTTGTTACTTGGCATTCAATTAATGATAAATTTTGCACATTTTTACGTGTTTTTCATATTCAAATAAGCCATATATATTTTTGATACATTAATGTCTGGATTCTCTTAACGACCTCGGGATCACAGCCCCAGGCGAAATCACACAAAGACAAGAGCTTGGCTCCGGCCGGGAATCGAACCCTGGTCGGCAAGCTTGTACAGACAGTGACTAACCCACTTGGCCACGAAGAAAGATAAAAGTCAATGACAATTCTTCTGTACTTATACCTGTCGAATTCAGGTATTTTGTACTTAGAATTGAAATCAACCCATCTTCACCATCGTAGCTAATTGGTAGTTTGTTACTTGGCATTCAATTAATGATAAATTTTTCAAATTTTTACGTGTTTTTCATATTCAAATAAGCCATATATATTTTTGATACATTAATGTCTGGATTCTCTTAACGACCTCGGGATCAGAGCCCCAGGCGAAATCACACAAAGACAAGAGCTTGGCTCCGGCCGGGAATCGAACCCTGGTCGGCAAGCTTGTACAGACAGTGACTAACCCACTTGGCCACGAAGAAAGATAAAAGTCAATGACAATTCTTCTGTACTTATACCTGTCGAATTCAGGTATTTTGTACTTAGAATTGAAATCAACCCATCTTCACCATCGTAGCTAATTGGTAGTTTGTTACTTGGCATTCAATTAATGATAAATTTTGCACATTTTTACGTGTTTTTCATATTCAAATAAGCCATATATATTTTTGATACATTAATGTCTGGATTCTCTTAACGACCTAGGGATCAGAGCCCCAGGCGAAATCACACAAAGACAAGAGCTTGGCTCCGGCCGGGAATCGAACCCTGGTCGGCAAGCTTGTACAGACAGTGACTAACCCACTTGGCCACGAAGAAATATAAAAGTCAATGACAATTCTTCTGTACATATACCTGTCGAATTCAGGTATTTTGTACTTAGAATTGAAATCAACCCATCTTCACCATCGTAGCTAATTGGTAGTTTGTTACTTGGCATTCAATTAATGATAAATTTTGCACATTTTTATGTGTTTTTCATATTCAAATAAGCCATATATATTTTTGATACATTAATGTCTGGATTCTCTTAACGACCTCGGGATCAGAGCCCCAGGCGAAATCCCACAAAGACAAGAGCTTGGCTCCGGCCGGGAATCGAACCCTGGTCGGCAAGCTTGTACAGACAGTGACTAACCCACTTGGCCACGAAGAAAGATAAAAGTCATTACTGTTGATTTCCTGAAGATCTTTCTCTTGTTTTTACAGCTTTATTGTTAATTTCTTGAAGATCTTTCTCTGATTCTGAGAGTTTTAGCGCTGCCACCATTTATTAGTGTGCTATTGTTATTAACACACATTGAGTATGTGTTGTTTGAGATGTTGAGTCTTGAATTAAAGTCAAGCATGGTAACTTTAAAATGGTTTATTCTCTAAAAACAACAGTGTTAAACATCTCCATCACAGGAGTATAGCTGGTTTGGTCGGATGACCAATTCAGGTGAAGTATAGATAAGAACTGCCTAAAATATCGATATCACAGATATCGTATATTTAGTTGTCTCAGCATTCAAACACAATATGTAAACTTTACATTCGTCTAGAAAGCAACCTGCATCCGGTGGCGACACAATCTTTCACACGGTATGCATTTGTGTTTATGCTTCAGAAAAATGTTACATTGCTGAGAGATGCAAAATGCATCCTGTTATGATTTTGTCTGACTACAGCAAATCTCACGCTAACTTCTTCTTCCACAATGACATATTACGTCATGTGTTTTAAACATGTAATAACTAACTATTACATATATATATACATATATATATATATAAATATATCTATAGATATAGATATATATATACATATATATACATATATATATATATATATATATATATATTATATCTATATATATAGATATATATATATAGATATATATATATATATATATATATATATATATATATATATATATATATGTATATATATATATATATATATATATATATATATATATGTATATGTATATGTATATATATATATGTATATATATATATATATATATATACATATATATATATATATATATATATATATATATATATATATATATATATATATGTATATATATATATATATATATATAATGTTACAAAAGAAATATTACTATTTCCAGTCAGAATTCAAAATGACATTCCAGAAAAATACAACATTAAATGAAAATGTGAAATTCGAAATATGATATTCGAAATGAAAAATCCCAATTACAATATAAAAGAAAGAAACCTGTAATTTAAAATGTATGGAAGAAAAATGTACAATATATGGCTTACCTCAACTGTAAATGGCATAATGCAATAGTGAAAGTAAAAGAACTGGTCACTCATATAGAATGAAGTAAAAAAAAAAAAGAAAAAAATAAGCACAAAAATTTCATACATAAAAATATAAAAAAAAAGATTCTACATAAGCAATAATGAAAATACAGGAACTAATCACTCAAATGACATATGCATAAAAAGAAAGAAAAAAAAACATCAGCACAAAAATTTCACACAAAAAAAAATCTACACAGAATAATCAAATGACATGCACTAAAGTAATCAGAGGATATAGAATAAAAATATTAATAAATATCATGGCTGTACTTACCATTAGCTATACACGATTTCAATGAAGGTATTTTGCTGCACTGGTGAGTTCTGAAATAATTAAAGAGAAAACATTTATTTTGATATGACATCTATTAAAGTTACAAACACACGCACTAACATTATTTTTCAGAACGAAAAAAACAATGACAATTTATTTATGTATATTTGTTATTCTGTAAAAAAGAAAACACTCATTGTGATATGACATATATTAAAGTAACAGATACAAATATTTATTTTGATGGTACTCTTCTAGAAATATTTTATTTTTCCTTGTTTCCTTTCCTCACTGGGCTATTTTCCCTGTTGGGGCCCCTTGGCTTATAGTATTCTGCTTTCTCAACTAGGGTTGTAGCTTAGCTAGTGATAATAATAATAATAATACCATTACTTTCCAGAACGAAAAACAACGACAATCATTAGACAGCTCTAAACGATACATATTTCTTGTTCTTGAAAAAACGAAACATGAAACATATGGAAGTTTTGAAATCAAATATCCAGATTCATAAAACAGAATAATACCTGCGTAAAGCTAACCATGAAGCCCAGCTGAAATATCTATGCAAAATCAAGTCATCAGTAAACCATTAACTTCGTAATCATTTTGCAAATTCCTATTACCTTTCACTTTTGTATCTGGAAAGCTATAGCAAGTTTATTTTCTTCCCTCTAGATTCTTCAATAGCGTATGCGACCCGTCAAAAATGACGGCAGGGTATTTATAGATATGCACACACGAGCACAAGCACACAAACAGATTCACACTAGACCAACCCCACCCACTTTCCTTACTACAGTACATCACTGTAGCTTAGGCAATTTGTGGGAGATTGTTGTTTTCCCAGTGGTTGCTGTTCAGCGTGACAAATATATATATATATATATATATATATATATATATACATATATATATATATATATATATATATATATATATATATATACATATATATATATACATATATATATATATATATATACATATATATATATATATACATATATATATATATATATATATATATATATATATATATATATATATACTGCATATGCCCAATTCTCCCCGTCCCTCGAGTAGGAGGGAGGGGGAGTAGTCCTATCCTGATGAGAGGGGGTGCGTGTGCGTGTGTGTGCATATCTAAATATTACACGATAATATTATTGTAGTAAATACTTGATGCAATGATTATCATATAGAAAAAAGTAGCTGATTAGACAGTATCAGAAATTGTATATCATAACGCGTTTTTTTCATATACATACA
The DNA here is from genome assembly GCF_036898095.1 of Palaemon carinicauda. Taxonomy (NCBI): domain Eukaryota; kingdom Metazoa; phylum Arthropoda; class Malacostraca; order Decapoda; family Palaemonidae; genus Palaemon; species Palaemon carinicauda. The sequence continues at coordinate 5,182,805 of NC_090755.1, forward strand.
ATACAAAATCATTGTCAGCATTTTGCTAGATCATACAATCATTTATAATTTTAATCATTGAGTTTATCACCTTTGACAAAGGCATAATAATTAATAAATGAATAAAATACTTCAGCACAGGACATGTCTCTAAACAACACAATACCATCAGTCACACAAAACAAGCAATAATATTCAGCGCCATTATGATACACAAGAGGTCATTGACCGACGAACACGGGGCTTGTGTACACTTAGATTATAATATGAATGATCTATGTTGCTTCGGTAATAAATTGCAAATAGATATTAAGGGAAGCGAGGATGCTGTGTCTACGGTGTAGAGATTGACTCGAGATATTAGAGGGAGGATGTAATTCGAGACATTAGATGGAGAATGTAATTCGAGACATTAGAGGGAGAATATGATTTGAGATATTAGAGGGAGAATGTAATTCGAGACATTAGAAGAGGATGTAATTCGAGACATTAGAGGGAGAATGTGATACGAGACAGTAGAGGGAGAATGTGATACGAGACAGTAGAGGGAGGATGTGATACGAGACAGTAGAGGGAGGATGTGATACTAGACAGTAGAGGGAGGATGTGATACTAGACATTAGAGGGAAGATGTGATACGAGACATTAGATGGGGGATGTGATACGAGACATTAGAGGGAGGATGTGATACGAGACATTAGAGGGAGGATGTGATACGAGACATTAGAGGGGGGATGTGATACGAGACATTAAAAGGAGAATGTGATACGAAACATTAGAGGGAGAATGTGATTCGAGATATTAGAGGGAGAATGTGATTCGAGATATTAGAGGGAGAATGTAATTCGAGACATTAGAAGAGGATGTAATTCGAGACATTAGAGGGAGGATGTGATACGAGACATTAGAGGGAGGATGTGATACGAGACATTAGAGGGAGGATGTGATACGAGACATTAGAGGGGGGATGTGATACGAGACATTAAAAGGAGAATGTGATACGAGACATTAGAGGGAGAATGTGATTCGAGACAGTAGAGGGAGAATGTGATACGAGACAGTAGAGGGAGGATGTGATTCGAGACATTAGAGGGAGAATGTAATTCGAGACAGTAGAGGGAGAATGTGATACGAGACAGTAGAGGGAGAATGTGATACGAGACAGTAGAGGGAGAATGTGATACGAGACAGTAGAGGGAGGATGTGATACGAGACATTAGAGGGAGGATGTGATACGAGACATTAAAAGGAGAATGTGATACGAGACATTAGAGGGAGGATGTGATACGAGACATTAAAAGGAGAATGTGATACGAGACAGTAGAGGGAGGATGTGATACGAGACAGTAGAGGGAGGATGTGATACGAGACATTAAAAGGAGAATGTGATACGAGACATTAGAGGGAGGATGTGATACGAGACAGTAGAGGGAGGATGTGATACGAGACAGTAGAGGGAGGATGTAATTCGAGACATTAGAGGGAGGATGTGATACGAGACATTAGAGGGAGGATGTGATACGAGACAGTAGAGGGAGGATGTGATACGAGACAGTAGAGGGAGGATGTGATACGAGACATTAGAGGGAGGATGTGATACGAGACAGTAGAGGGAGGATGTGATACGAGACATTAGAGGGAGGATGTGATACGAGACAGTAGAGGGAGGATGTGATACGAGACAGTAGAGGGAGAATGTGATAAGAGACATTAGAGGCAGGATGTGATACGAGACAGTAGAGGGAGGATGTGATACGAGACATTAGAGGGAGGATGTGATACGAGACAGTAGAGGGAGGATGTGATACGAGACATTAGAGGGAGGATGTGATACGAGACATTAGAGGGAGGATGTGATACGAGACATTAGAGGGAGGATGTGATACGAGACATTAGAGGGAGGATGTGATACGAGACAGTAGAGGGAGGATGTGATTCGAGACATTAGAGGGAGAATGTAATTCGAGACAGTAGAGGGAGAATGTGATACGAGACAGTAGAGGGAGAATGTGATACGAGACAGTAGAGGGAGAATGTGATACGAGACAGAGGGAGGATGTGATACGAGACATTAGAGGGAGGATGTGATACGAGACATTAAAAGGAGAATGTGATACGAGACATTAGAGGGAGGATATGATACGAGACATTAAAAGGAGAATGTGATACGAGACAGTAGAGGGAGGATGTGATACGAGACAGTAGAGGGAGGATGTGATACGAGACAGTAGAGGGAGGATGTGATACGAGACATTAAAAGGAGAATGTGATACGAGACATTAGAGGCAGGATGTGATACGAGACAGTAGAGGGAGGATGTGATACAAGACAGTAGAGGGAGGATGTAATTCGAGACATTAGAGGGAGGATGTGATACGAGACAGTAGAGGGAGGATGTGATACGAGACAGTAGAGGGAGGATGTGATACGAGACATTAGAGGGAGGATGTGATACGAGACAGTAGAGGGAGGATGTGATACGAGACATTAGAGGGAGGATGTGATACGAGACAGTAGAGGGAGGATGTGATACGAGACAGTAGAGGGAGGATGTGATACGAGACATTAGAGGGAGGATGTGATACGAGACGGTAGAGGGAGGATGTGATACGAGACATTAAAAGGAGAATGTGATACGAGACAGAGGCAGGATGTGATACGAGACAGTAGAGGGAGGATGTGATACGAGACATTAAAAGGAGAATGTGATACGAGACATTAGAGGCAGGATGTGATACGAGACAGTAGAGGGAGGATGTGATACGAGACATTAGAGGGAGGATGTGATACGAGACATTAGAGGGAGGATGTGATACGAGACAGTAGAGGGAGGATGTGATACGAGACATTAAAAGGAGAATGTGATACGAGACAGTAGAGGGAGGATGTGATACGAGACAGTAGAGGGAGGATGTAATTCGAGACATTAGAGGGAGAATGTGATACGAGACATTAGAGGGAGGATGTGATACGAGACAGTAGAGGGAGGATGTGAAACGAGACATTAGAGGGAGGATGTGATACGAGACAGTAGAGGGAGGATGTGATACGAGACAGTAGAGGGAGGATGTGAAACGAGACATTAGAGGGAGGATGTGATACGAGACAGTAGAGGGAGGATGTGATACGAGACATTAGAGGGAGGATGTGATACGAGACATTAAAAGGAGAATGTGATACGAGACAGAGGCAGGATGTGATACGAGACATTAGAAGAGGATGTAATTCAAGACATTAGAGGGAGAATGTAATTCGAGACAGTAGAGGGAGAATGTGATACGAGACAGTAGAGGGAGGATGTGATACGAGACAGTAGAGGGAGGATGTGATACGAGACATTAGAGGGAGGATGTGATACGAGACATTAAAAGGAGAATGTGATACGAGACAGTAGAGGGAGGATGTGATACGAGACAGTAGAGGGAGGATGTGATACGAGACAGTAGAGGGAGGATGTGATACGAGACATTAAAAGGAGAATGTGATACGAGACATTAAAAGGAGAATGTGATACGAGACAGTAGAGGGAGGATGTGATACGAGACAGTAGAGGGAGGATGTGATACGAGACAGTAGAGGGAGGATGTAATTCGAGACATTACAGGGAGGATGTGATACGAGACAGTAGAGGGAGGATGTGATACGAGACAGTAGAGGGAGGATGTGATACGAGACATTAGAGGGAGGATGTGATACGAGACATTAGAGGCAGGATGTGATACGAGACAGTAGAGGGAGGATGTGATACGAGACAGTAGAGGGAGGATGTGATACGAGACAGTAGAGGGAGAATGTGATACGAGACATTAGAGGGAGGATGTGATACGAGACATTAGAGGGAGGATGTGATACGAGACAGTAGAGGGAGGATGTGATACGAGACAGTAGAGGGAGGATGTGATACGAGACATTAGAGGGAGGATGTGATACGAGACATTAAAAGGAGAATGTGATACGAGACAGAGGCAGGATGTGATACGAGACAGTAGAGGGAGTATGTGATACGAGACATTAGAGGCAGGATGTGATACGAGACAGTAGAGGGAGGATGTGATACGAGACAGTAGAGGGAGGATGTAATTCGAGACATTAGAGGGAGGATGTGATACGAGACAGTAGAGGGAGGATGTGATACGAGACAGTAGAGGGAGGATGTGATACGAGACAGTAGAGGGAGGATGTGATTCGAGACATTAGAGGGAGAATGTGATACGAGACAGTAGAGGGAGGATGTGATACGAGACAGTAGAGGGAGGATGTGATACGAGACAGTAGAGGGAGGATGTGATACGAGACATTAGAGGGAGGATGTGATACGAGACATTAAAAGGAGAATGTGATACGAGACATTAGAGGGAGGATGTGATACGAGACAGTAGAGGGAGGATGTGATACGAGACATTAGAGGGAGAATGTGATACGAGACATTAGAGGGAGGATGTGATACGAGACATTAGAGGGAGGATGTGATACGAGACATTAAAAGGAGAATGTGATACGAGACATTAGAGGCAGGATGTGATACGAGACAGTAGAGGGAGGATGTAATTCGAGACATTAGAGGGAGAATGTGATACGAGACATTAGAGGGAGGATGTGATACGAGACAGTAAAGGGAGAATGTGATACGAGACAGTAGAGGGAGGATGTGATACGAGACATTAGAGGGAGGATGTGATACGAGACAGTAGAGGGAGAATGTGATACGAGACATTAGAGGCAGGATGTGATACGAGACAGTAGAGGGAGGATGTGATACGAGATATTAGAGGGAGGATGTGATACGAGACATTAAAAGGAGAATGTGATACGAGACATTAGAGGCAGGATGTGATACGAGACAGTAGAGGGAGGATGTAATTCGAGACATTAGAGGGAGATTGTGATACGAGACATTAGAGGGAGGATGTGATAGGAGACAGTAGAGGGAGGATGTAATT
>NC_090755.1:5202723-5212723 GCF_036898095.1 Palaemon carinicauda
GCATTGCCTGTCATGAATAGGTCTTATTGCATAGTGCCATTCATCAGTTGGCACATATTGCCAATCACGATGACACTGGAGGTTTGATTAAAATCCCGGTCATTGTTGCATATGCAATGCCTTTGTTGCCAAATGTTTTATTACTCTCTCTCTCTCTCTCTCTCTCTCTCTCTCTCTCTCTCTCTCTCTCTCTCTCTCTCTCTCTCAAGAGTTTAGGGTTTATGTTAAATTCTTCACAAATTCCATAAATAATGGCGGGACGTATTTTGAACTACAAATTTCTGGATTTCAGTCATCCTGGTCTTTGCTGCCAGTTCTGCCATAACTAATGCTATAATGAAACGAGTTACCAAGTCAATGGAAGCTCAGTTTCTTGCGCCCGGGTTCGATTCCTCCTCCGACCAGAAGCTGCTTTTATCTTTGAGTTAATTCCCTCTTGGGTCCTTGACCCCGAGGTATAGAGAGAATCCACATAATAGGAGTATAATATATGAATATGAAAAACATGTCTAAATGTTCAAAATGTATCAAATATATATATCATATATATATATATCATATATATATATATATATATATATATATATATATATATATATTCATGTATATGGGATTATCAAATTTACTCGTGATTTTCATTTATTCATATAAAATACAAATACCTCTTAACATCGAATTCATTCTGACTCGTAATCAGAAGCCCAAGGTAAAATTAACTTTATGGAAATAGCTTCTGGTCGACCAAGGATTCGAACCCTCAACAAGTGGAAATTGAAGTTACAGTGACTCCATTTTTACCACGAGGCAACAGAGAGAGAGAGAGAGAGAGAGAGAGAGAGAGAGAGAGAGAGAGAGAGAGAGAGAGAGAGAGATTCCTGCCGAATTCAGGTTTTGTACTTAGAATCGATATCAACCCATTAACACCATATTCTAACAGCATGTAAGAATAAAAATGGACATGGGCACGACATAATGAGAATGACAGATAATAGATGCACATGGGTCCTTAGGGATTGCAAACGAAACAGGAAAAGGAAGAGAAAACGGTGAATAGACGATCTAAGAAAACATGCAGGTATAGACTGGCATAGAGACCATAAACAGATACGAATGAAATGACATTTCTGAGGTCTTTGTCCTGCAGTGCACTAGTTAAGGCTGATGATATATATATATATATATATATATATATATATATATATATATATATATATATATATATGTGTGTGTGTGTGTGTGTGTGTGTGTGTGTGTGATGCTGAATGGTAACCACTTGCAAAGCAACAATGTCCCACAAATTGCCCAAACTGGCGTGTTACAGTTAGAAATGGGAGGGTGGATGCAGAGGGTTGAATCTGAGTGCATATCTATCTAAATATTAAGCCGTAATTTTCGACGGATCGCGTACACTAGTTAAAGAAATATCAAATAAAGAGATTTGGCAGCGGGGTGGAGAAAAGGAAGAAGGTACAAAAGTGAAGTAAAAGGATGCCTACAGTGCCCAGCAATACACATGGTGAACAGTGCGAAGTCCCATCAGGGTACTTTGCACTATACACTGTAAGCATTAGGCACTAGCCTCCCTTCTGTGAATTATCACATATTCTGTAATTTCTGTGAAGCAAAACTTTATTGGGCTTGCAATGGAAGATAGAATACTCAATGTGGTAGTTACAAATTTCTGCATCATCAGATTGGATGCAGAAATCTAATTAATAAGGATTACCAACCAATTATCTCTCTCTCTCTCTCTCTCTCTCTCTCTCTCTCTCTCTCTCTCTCTCTCTCTCTCTCTCTCTCTCGTCATTCAACAATTCGGACATCTCGACTTTAGTTCCCCAATCCTCATGACCGATAATTCATCAAGTTCCTTAGACGAGTGAAGTTGAATTAATATCTTTCACGCTCGGTCTCGTTTCATCTATTCTTTCCCTATTAATGATGTCTCAACATATATATTTCTTTCTTGTTACACATAGTGGGACTGACAGACGTATAACTACTTGGTCTCTCCCAGTCCTTCGGGTACGGAGATAGAGAGTGTATTCTTCTCCTAATGAGAGGGGTTGTAATTAGGAAAGGAGGTGGGAGTGGGAAAGGTTGTATTTGTGTGTGCATATATTGTATATATAAATATACAGCCGTCATTTTTGACGGGTTGCGTACACTAGTCTTACATAATACTGTAGAATATAATCTTGTGAGACCTATTGGAATCTTCCCTACCTGGCAATCTGGTGGACTGGGATTCGAGTCCCGGTCGAAAGTTTTTTGAAGTGTCTTCAACCTTATCACTGTGAGCTAAGGAAGGCGGATTTGGGGGAGCCTAAACGTTTACCTACTTCTGAGTCATCGACAGCCATTGCCTGGCCCTGTCCAGTCCTAGCTTGGATGGAGAGGGTGCTGATCATATGTACATATGGTCAATCTCAAGGGCATTACCCTGTTAGCTAGGGCATTGTCACTGCCCCTTGCCTCTGCCATTCATGAGTGGCCTTTAAACCTTACAAAAACTGACTTTTCAAAACATTTTCCATTTCTTTATCCTTCAAAGTTCGAACCCAAGTACAGCTTCAAGCCATTGGCTTTATATCCAACCCACTGGCTTTGCCATTAATCTATACAGATGAGGAAGTGAATGAATATAACTCTGATTTTATGACCTGATCAGTTTAATTAAATAGAGCAGTATTCACGGTCACCAAATCTAGCTCGGTGCGTTAGTAAGGTTAACGAGTGCTGGATTTGGTTGACTGGATCGAAATTAACTTTGCTGATGATATTGCGTCAGTCAATCATTCATTTGACATAGCAGTATCATGCAACAATTGTTAATGCTTCTCCTGTCATGATTTTTATATTTGATAGTAATTGCGTAAAGATAATTTTTTTTAGGATTCAAATACTGAAGGAAGGATTGTGTATCAATCATTTTCACTAAGCTAACAGTTTTAATGAGGTTTGTTCAATGTATTACCTTACATATGTCTCATTATTGCCTTCGCCAATCTTGTGAATAGTATGTATTAACTCTTATCAGTTTGTTAATTTACTTATTTGTTTGTTTGTGAACAACTTTACACAAAAAATACTATACCGATTTCAACCAAACTACTATGAGATTCAGGGCCTCTGTAACACGGTTTTTTCGCAATAATTTTTTATCTATGAATTTCATAAATATAACGCTTCTTCAGAATGCACGTTATATCTACACATAAATTTTGACTATATTCTGCATTACGTAGGTTGAATAAATTTGGTACTTATAATGTAAAAGTGACGTTTTTTGTAGACGGGCCAACTTATTCAGAGAAAAGGTTTCGAACGCACTCGTTACGTAACTTATGACGGCATTTCTTCCCTCTTTCTCGATCGATGATTGGCTATACGTAACGAAAGCTATACCTCTGCCAACAATGACACAAAAGATTAAATAAAAGCAAAGCAGTACACCTTTATGAACTCTGAAACCTCTCCACTGATAATTGTCATAATGAAGAAACCAACAAAATATGTTAATAAATACAAAAACACTTCGATTATTAGTCCAACTCCCAAAAGAAGTTTCCTAAGAAATTACAGTCTACTTTATAGGTCACAATCAGATTGACAAGGTGTAGGGAATAGTTGTTAATTTTCAAAAACGTAGTAGACAAGCTCATTGATAACTGCTATATCCAATGTCAAGCAATTTTTATTTATTGTCTATCTACCTACCTATTTACTGAGAAAAAAAATAGAAGCCGGTACCGTATTTTGGCTTTAAACCTTCACCAATAATTATCGTCAGAATGATGACTTCATGAGGCTCCACCCACTTTGGCCTCGTTATAATTCAGGATAACACTGAAGGCTATCATGGGCATTGTTGGATCAGAAAATTTAAATTCTGGCTATAAAAACTCATTTCTCGAGTAGTTGTAATTAGTGCTAAATGATCCTCAAGGATCCTAGCAGTTGGCCTAAACGTTCAATTCATGTATACTACTGTTGCGGCACTACTGCTACAGTAGTATTACTACGTTAGCACAGATACCCCACCCACATTTATGTATCGTTCCGCCATTCATAAAGTCTTTGTCATGTTTTTTTTCACTGTGCAATAAGCCATGGCCTCCTCAGAAATTAAGTTTAACATTAGATGATAGGTTATTTCATTAAGCTAACAAATTATGGCAACTGGGTATGTTATTGCCGTTGTTGAAGCTAAAGATAAAGTATGGTATCATTCCTTCATTGCATTATCATCTTTACTACTATTTGTTTGCTACATGTAGTAATTATTTTAAAGGATAAATGAATTATGTTCACTTTACTTCTATAAATTCCCATTAGATGTACAAATAAAACTCCTAAAACTATTCATGATTTATTTACAAAATGCAGTCATGCCCAAAACATAGCCAACACGGTCGTACGGCCTAAGAAGAACAAAAAAAATATATCGGATGATCCGTTGGTCTGATGGAGAGTTTAGCACAAAATTCTTATTTTAAAAAAAAGTAGTTATATAAAGACTGTTTACATACAATCTCTCTTTCTCTCTCTCTCTCTCTCTTGGTGGCATAGTGAATAGCTAATGGAAATGTTCAAAAGCCTGAATGACATTACAAGTATTATAATCATATTACGCTAAATACAAATCAGACCATAAACATTGGATTTAAACTAGAAACTGAATAATTACCTATTTAGGCTATAGTAAATATGGCCACGGGCTTTCTCTTGACTGTATAAAGTTGCAAGTCGTAAGATAAATGCAGTTTTGCAACCACGGGGGCAATTCCAAATCCTGCTAGCCATTCTTGAGTCTTGACTGTTATGGGTTTCAGAACCGATGGAACAAGGTGAATGGGTGTCTGGTGGATGGGCGGGGCAAAATTTTGTCAAAAGGTGTTTACATTGCTTACGTAATGAATGTTTTCGACTCTTGGCTCGTTATCACTGGCCATGGCGTCGGCTAGAGCATTTTTACTCTATAAATATTAAAACTATCGGGTTTAGGTTATTGATAATGCTGACAAAATGTGTGTGTGGTTGTAAAATATACATATGTCAACTTTCAGCTACATCCGATGCACTGATAAGGAGCAAAGTCCAAAAAACCGTGTTACAGAGGCCCTGAATCTCATAGTAGGTAGTCATGTTTGGTATGACCCAAAGATGAATAACATTTTGAGAAAAAAATACACCAATGTACAAGTACGCAGCAGTACTTTGTAAATAATCGCAATGTTAAGTAAATTACATATATGTTTATTAATTTTTTGTTTGTGAACAACTTTACGCAAAAACTACTGAGCCAATTTAAACACAATTGTGGGGTATGACTCAAAGACAAATCCATTAGATTTTGGAAGAAAATACATCAAAGTATAAGTACGCAGTGCAGTTAACAGCAAAACAAGAATGCTTGGCATGGCGAAGGCATGCTCTCTCCTGGGTGCCCTTCTAGTTTTTAACTGTAATTCTTTTCCAAAAGTCGTGCTAAGACATGGATACAAATTTGTGTGCATCGTGCAAATTAAAACGTTTACCTGTCAAGAATAGTTTCAGGGTTGACTGGAACAAAAATCAGATATTAACAATCCAATTTTATTGCTTTTTCATTGTAAGAAAATAAAAAGTGGCGAGTATTTCTCAATAAACATAATGAATATTATTATGAATAAAAAGTACTGAATAAAATCAATGCATTTCACTCGATTAAAGTGTCTTTCTTGTCAATTGTCTTTTCTAGTGCAAAGGTATTTTAGAGTTTATTTTCTGGAAATTGTTTTCTTGAAAGAAAATCGTCTAAACTTCCATACAGTTTTGAAAAAACTCTGCAAAAAAAATTTATTTTTGCAAATATTCAGGTAATTCCAATAGACGTCCCTAACTGGTAAACGCCAGACTTGGGTTAGAGTCCCGCTCAAACTCGTTAGTTTCTTTGGTCGCTGCAACCTCACCATCCTTGTGAGCTAAAGATGGTGGGTTTGGGGGAGCCAATACGTCTATCAGCTGAGTCATCAGCAGCCATTGCCTGGTCCTCATTGGTCCTAGCTCAAGTGGAGAGGGAGCTAGGGCACTGATCGTATGGTCAACCTCTGGATCATTGTCCTGCATAATGGGGTGTCACTGTCCCTTGCCTCTGCCATTCATGTGCGGCTTTTAAACCTTTAAACCTTCAAACTCGAAAACTAGAGGTAACAAGCTTTTCGAGCAAATAAGCTAATCAAGGTGAAGGTTATGATATAGTAACATGTTAACTATTTAAAGTTTAACCACCCAATACTGACGACAATGAAGCCTAAATGTAAATGTGTGTGTATTTCTATGATAAAAGATAAAAAAAGTTTCCCAAAAACGTCATAGAGAATATACTGTATTATCTTTTTACGCCGAAACTGTACCGCACGTGTTTCATACACACTCGTACACTGTAACGGTTTTGATTTTTTATCTTATCACTGGCTCTTCCCTACACTGTTAATAAACCAACCAGTATAAACTTGAGAGTTCATTCTTAATTTTGTTTGATTTTTTTGTGACGTTCTTGCTCGCAAGACCTTGTATACACTCAATGTCTGTTTAATAAAGTGTAGTTGCATCCAACTCCCCTCTCAGTTATCTCCTAACTGGCGCCTCTGCACAGAACCTTTGGTCTTGCATACATTCTATTCCTAGTATGCGTACATTGCAAAACCTTTCCTAACCATACTTCCTCTTGCGTGTACTAAAGGGTCTTCTTGCGATGCTGTTAGGTTACAATAAGGAATATCAATGCATATATCAAATTGAAATTATCCTTCATGTTTTCTGGATTGATTATAAAGAATTTCGTCCAGGTTCTTCCTAAAGTTAAAACTTATAACTGATTGCTTATTACAACTAATAATTTATTATTATTATTATTATTATTATTATTATTATTATTATTATTATTATTATTATTATTATTATTATTGCAAGGTATGCTACAACCGTACTTGGAAAATAAAAATGCTATAATCCGAAGTCCTCCAACAGGGAAAAATACCCGAGTGAGGAACCTAACCTAACCTTATGGAGTAAAAGCTAGAAAAAGTTAGACTGAAAAGTGTAGGGCAGAGTAAGAAGAGAGGTATGACCAAGCATTGGATACAGAAATTTGTTCAATAATACCCGCTGATTCTCTCTCTCTCTCTCTCTCTCTCTCTCTCTCTCTCTCTCTCTCTCTCTCTCTCTCTCTCTCTGGTGCAGATATGGGGATAATTGCAGGTATACACAAAAATAAATATGAAGGCGAAAGAGCAAATATAATAGAAAAGTTGGATTTTTTAATGGCAGAATTCCGGGATATGAAGAAAAGAACATCATATCAGAACAGGAAGGAAGCATGGGAGAATTCATATTATTACCAATGTTAAATAATGGGGATGAAACACAAACCATAATAGTGATGAATGCACAGGGTTTAGTCACGAGTAACTCTAAAAGGAAAATAGAGTTCTTAGAAGAACTAACCAAAATTGAAAAAATAGATATATTAAATATAAGTGAAACATGGTATTCCCAAGAGACTGGCAGTGATGACCAGATAAAGGGTTTCCAAACTTATAGATCAGATAGAAAAAATAGGAATCAAGGGGGAACCGCAATATATGGAAGAGACATAAATCAAGGAAAAGTCTGTGAAAAATACAGCAACACAGAATGTGAATTGATTGCGGTAGAATTTGAATTGGAAAAACTAGTCAATATTGTAGTTTACAGACCCCCAAACACTAAGGAGTTTGACATAATAATAGAAAAAATAGATGATATATGTAGAAACCATAAAGACTGGAATATACTCCTTTCCGGAGATTTTAACTTTCCTTTCGTGGATTGGAAAGAACGGATAGAGTAATAGTAGCGCATAAGATAAGAGGCAATTTGAAAAGCTTCAAGATATGCTATTAGAACATAATATGCAACAAATAAACCACATTCCAACAAGAAAGGAAAATGTCCTTGATCTAGTATTTGTGAATGAGGTGAATTATGTTAAAGAAATAATAGTGTATAACACGGGAATTTCAGACCACAATGTCATAGAATTGATAGTCCATTCCAAAGCAAGTGATCGCAGAATTAATAAAAGCACAAAACTTTGGGAAGGATATGGAAAATATAATTTTTACAGTAAGAATATAAAATGGTCAGAAATAAATGAAGAACTGAATAAAGAATGGAAAAATGTATTTGTAAGTGATAATATACAGGTAAATACGGACACTGTACAAAATACTGGAGAAAATTGTTGAAAAATATGTACCGAAAAAAAACAAACAAAAGACGTGCATACCAAGAGACAGAAGGATCTTATTTCAGAAAATTAGAAAGTGGAAGAAAAATCTTGCAAAAAAAAAAAATGTGTGGAAAATGAGGGAAATAAAATGTAAGATAGAAAATGCAGAACAAAAGATTATACAGTCGAAAGAAAATGAAAAAAGGGACTTAGAAGAAAGGACACTTCAAAATATAAAAAGAAACCCCAAAGTACTTTACTCCTATGCAAAAAAAGATGAATAAAGGGAGATTAGAAATAGGCCCTCTAAGAATTGAAGGACGGCTAACAAATGAAAAAAAGGAAATATGCAACATATTAGCAGAAAAATATAAGAGTGAGTTCACGCCAAGAATTGCGAATGAGAATATTGAAACAGAAATGAGAGAAGAAAATGTTGAATATCTAACGGATATAGATATTAATGAAGCAGATATTGTCAAGGCTATAAACGAAATTAAAAATGGATCGGCAGCCGGACCAGATGGAGTTCCAGCGATTTTGTTAAAAAAAACTGCAAACACTATCGCGAAGCCCCTTGCAATACTGCTAAGACAAAGTGTAGATATGAGCGAGATATATGTTAAACATAAATTAGCTTATATAACCCCTATCTTCAAAAGTGGATCAAGACTAGAAGCAAGCAATTATAGACCTGTTAGTCTAATATCACATATTATGAAAGTGTATGAGAGGGTAATAAAAAAGAAAATAATGAACCATTTGGTTAAAAATAATTTGTTTAATATGGGTCAACACGGTTTCGTGCCTGGAAAAAGTACACAGACCCAACTGATAGCACACTATGAAAACATATACAAAAATATGATAAATGAAAAATATACAGATGTGATCTATCTAGATTTTGCAAAAGCCTTTGACAAGGTAGACCATAACATATTGGAGAAAAAAATGAGAAAGCATATTGTGGGAAAGATAGGAAAATGGGTAAAAGAATTCTTGCAAAACAGAAAACAGATAGTGGTTGCAAATGACGAGAAATCAGATGAAGCCCAGGTAATATCTGGTGTGCCACAAGGTACGGTACTAGCTGCACTGCTGTTTGTTATTATGATCTCAGACATAGACTGTGATGTTGAAAACTCCGTAGTGAGAAGTTTCGCCGATGACACAAGAATAAGTAGAGAAATTACTTGTGATGAAGATAGGAACTCGCTACAAAGAGATCTAAACAAAATATATGAATGGGCGGAGGTAAATAGGATGGTATTTAACTCCGATAAATTCGAATCAATAAATTATGGAAACAGAGAAGGAATGGTATATGCATACAAGGGACCTAATAATGAGACAATCACAAACAAGGAAGCAATTAAAGACCTTGGTGTAATGTTAAATAGGAATATGTTATGAAACGACCAAATAGCAACACTGTTGGCTAAATGTAAAGCAAAAATGGGAATGTTATTCAGACACTTTAAAACAAGAAAAGCTGAACACATGATTATGCTTTACAAAACTTATGTACGTAGTACACTCGAGTACTGCAATGTGATATGGTACCCACACTACCAAAAGGATATTGCGCAAATAGAGAGTGTGCAAAGGTCCTATACTGCTAGAATAGAAGAAGTTAAGGACCTTGACTACTGGGAAAGACTGCAAATTTTAAAACTATACAGTCTAGAAAGGAGAAGAGAACGCTACATGATAATACAAGCATGGAAGCAAATAGAAGGAATT
>NC_090755.1:5215223-5245223 GCF_036898095.1 Palaemon carinicauda
ATGGAATTGATATAAAGAGAGCAGCATCATCTGCATATGCAATAAGTTTGTTTTCTAGGCCAAACCAAGTATCATGTGAATATAGTAAGAAAAGGAAGGGGCCACGAATACTACCCTGAGGGACACCAGATATTACATTACTATATAAACTATGGTGACCATCAACAACTCTTTACAATCTATTACTTAAAAATTCAATAATGATGCTAACAAAAGATAACACCTTCCTGGTTGTAGCTCGAGTGGAGAGGGAGTTTTGACGCTGATCATATGTATATGGTCAGTCTCTAGGGCATTGTCTTGCTTGCTAGGGCAATGTCACTGTCCCTTGCCTTTACTATTAATGAGTGGCTTTAAACCTTTAAACAGTTCCTTATCAACCCAAGAAATATAATTTCCCAAATTCTTCGACTTCTTGGTATATGTTTCTGTGCTTAAAAGTAATTCTGAAAAAATCGTATTTTTAAAAAAGTCCAATTTTCCTTTTTATGTGAACATCTACATCTTTTAACCTCGTTTCTTTCACTTTCAGATTTCCTTTCAGGTCTTCGGGCCTCTTAATAAAGTTCCCTAGTGTCCCTTCACACAATTTTCGAACCATTTCATTCCCTTTTTTTTGTCAAGCGGCGATTTATTTTACAGAGATAAAGGTTTCCTGGGTTCATTTTTAAAACTATCAAGCTTATTGCGAGTACAGGATTTTGAAGTTCTCGTTAATATTCCTTTTCTATGTTGTCTTTCAATTGTTTTAGGTCTTTCTCGAAGAGAGAGAGAGAGAGAGAGAGAGAGAGAGAGAGAGAGAGAGAGAGAGAGAGAGAGAGAGAGAGAGAATGCTTACAATTATCATGTAGAAGCCAAAGAGATTCGATGCTATCATGCTATGGAAGAGATTACCACTCCCATATTAATACAATAGCATATATTGGAAAAAATTAACTACAAATGTCAGATTAATTTTATGCTTAATTTCATTCTTACAAAAATTTTTAATTTTCTGTAATAATCCTACCTCCAATCAGATGTTATTTTGTTCAGCAATTTCTACTGCAAAAATAGTTATCTTATTTTAGCAGATCATTTAATCAGTTCAGCGTTCTGATATGTGGTATTAATCCAAGAGGTAATTTTAGCAGATCATTTAACAAGTTAAGCGATTTCATATGTGGTATTGATCCAAGAGGTAATTTTAGCAGATCATTTAACAAGTTAAGCGATTTCATATGTGGTATTGATCCAAGAGGTAATTTCAGCAGATCATTTAACAAGTTCAGCGTTCTGATATGTGGTATTGATCCAAGAGGTAATTTTAGCAGATCATTTAACAAGTTAAGCGTTTTGATATGTGGTATTGATCCAAGAGGTAATTTTAGCAGATCATTTAACAAGTTAAGCGATTTCATATGTGGTATTGATCCAAGAGGTAATTTTAGCAGATAATTTAACAAGTTCAGCGTTCTGATATGTGGTATTGATCCAAGAGGTAATTTTAGCAGATCATTTAACAAGTTCAGCGTTCTGATATGTGGTATTGATCCAAGAGGTAATTTTAGCAGATCATTTAACAAGTTAAGCGTTTTGATATGTGGTATTGATCCAAGAGGTAATTTTAGCAGATCATTTAACAAGTTAAGCGATTTCATAGGTGGTATTGATCCAAGAGGTAAAGGGTTACAATAATCTACGGACTTTCACTCCACATTAAGAGGATTACATATCTAGGTACCATAGGTGAAGTCGTTGATGGACTTTGAACCAAATCTGTTAGAGTTTACTTATGTACCCTAAAACTTAAAAGCCCATCTAACTAAAATTATAATTTCAAGTCGGATCTAGTACAGTTAATGGCACAACAAGGCAGGAAAATAGTGTGTTTGAGTGTGTGTGTATGTGTGTGTGGGTGTTGGGTACATAATTAAGCTAAAGTAAAATCTTAAATCATATTCCGTCGAAGTGTTACATTTGTATAAATAATAATAAGACTAATCATATGTTACAATTTTCAAAATGAAATACTATTAACGCGTAACAAGCCAAAAGTCGTTACCTCAAGTCGAGGTTAAAAAGGTTGGTATTCAAAAAATTAAAATAAATTTTGTACAACTACATAAAAACACGTTGGTACCATAAATAGATTATTAAGATTATTAAAAGATCAATAGACTATTAATAGATTAGTAACAGATTAGTAATAAATTAGCAAAAAGATTAGTAAGTGTGTTGGAAAGTATGAACCAGGATATGTGTATGGTAAGCCAAAAATTCACAAGCGCTTGGTTGACCCTCCATTGCGACAAGTCGGCAATGCTACATATGAGGTATCAAAACAGATAAATAGTATAATTAGGAAATGCATCAATAAATAAATAGCATTTTATAGTTTTTTTTTTTTTTACAATTGTAACATATTTACGAAGAGTCTTATTATTATCTATACAAATGTAACACATAATTATTATTATTATTATTATTATTATTATTATTATTATTATTATTATTACTTGCTAGGCTAAAACCCTAGTAGGAAAAGCAGGATGTTATAAGCCCAAAGGCTCCAACAGGGAAAATAGCCCAGTGAGGAAAAGAAAAAAGGAAAAGGAAATTTTTAGAAGAGTGACAACTCTTTGACAGAATATGATTTACGGTTTTAGTATACCCTACGTTTTAAAGGTTAAAAGGTTTAAAGGTCACTCATAAATGGCAGAGGCAAAGGACAGTGACATTGCCCTATCAAACAGGACAATGCCCTAGAGACTGACTTTATATACATATGATCAGCGCCCAAGACCGTTCTCCACCCACGCTAGGACCAAGGAGGGCTAGGCAGTGCCTGCTGAGATGATTCAGCAGATAGACCAATAGGCTAGTCCAAAACCCCCATCCTTAGCTCACAAAGACGGCGAGGTTGCAGCGACCAAAGGAACTAACAAGTTTGTGTGGGACTCGAACCCCAGTCTGGCATTCACCAGGCAAGGACACTACCACTAGCCCACCACAAACCTTAATCTATAGACCTTGAGGTTAGCATGATTATGGACGGAGTACAGTCCGAAAGCTAGCTGTGATTAATAGAAAAATGAATAAAAAATTTCAAGATGGCTATCTCTTATTATCTTAAAGTATTTCGAACCCAAAATTCAAGAGTACCTGCAGAAACTTGAAAGGCCAAAAGCGAAAATGTTGAAAGTATGCTGTTATTTTTCGTACAACGAAATATATATATATATATATATATATATATATATATATATATATATACATATATATATATATATATATATATATATATATATATATATATATATATATAAATATATATATATATATATATATATATATATATTCCCAGAGAATTTTACCATAAGGTATCCAGAATTCTAACTCCTGGAGCGAATATCCGTAAATAATCTCACAGGGATATCGCATAATATCAGAGGACGTATTCTTGACACGTCACATAGCTATCTTCACCCCAAACAGTATTAACGCTTCGAGGGGGTATAGTGACAAGAATCTGAAACGAGAATGAAAAGAGAGCCGCTAATAAGGCATCTCTCCTATTCCGTTTCCAGTGTGTATCTGATAAAGGCGGTAGCGCCCTCTTTATTCCTTGTAGCGATATACGAGGTGTAACAGATACTGTACTATAGGGAGGGGTCAACAGGCCCTTTTACAATAAAAGGAAGGGCGGGTCCATCAGGACGACATGGCTACCTTACCCAAAAATAGATTTTTCGCTTCGCTCAAAATCCGTTTTTTGGGCTCAGGCCATGTCGTCCTGATGGAAGTTTACCAGAGCATTGCTGTATCTGTGGATTCTCAATCAGTGCCGTACTCTCAAGAAAGTATTTTCCTGGTCCGTCTAGACCTAGAGACCTATGATGTTTCCGTCATACATCATTTCATCTAAGCATGAACTATGTTAGTGCTTCCTGCCCCTACAGGGAAGAGTCGTACTAGACTCTGGAAAAAGTCTCGAGGAGTACATAAAAATTTATGGATGACAAAATGACAAGCTTGTATAGTGGTCTCACCCTATACAATATAAAGCAAAGTTTGTATAAGAGTCACCAATGTCAGAATGAATTTCTGACACCTTCCCCAATGTGACTACTCTTAGTAACTATTGGATAATGGTTGTATCCGCATAGAAACAAATTTTGCCTCTTTGCCACCAACCCATTAGGGTACCACGTCAACCCTTCCAAGGAAGGGTTAGAGTGAGTGGACTTTTGCTTGAATCAGGGAATAGTCTCGAAAGACATACCATGATAAAAATATCCATATTTTAATCTTAATGCTCAGTACATTTCTAATAAAATGAGTGTGGGCGAATAAGACACAGGGTTCATTATGAACTAGTTTATTAAAATTTAATAACCGTACATATCAGATCAACATTTATAGAATTTATAAAGTGTGGATGATATGCGTAAAAGCATAAAGAAAAACAGTCAACAGAAAATATTGTTTCATCTATTCTACTAGGAAACAGATTTGCCACTTCAATTGAATTATTAATAATAATGATATAGTCTGTATACTGTTTACATACACTAGCGTAAAAAATGCTTGGCACAAGTGTCCGTATTATACTATAGATTACCGACGTCAATGGAAAAGTTCGTAAGGACACTTTCGTGGCCTATCGCTCAGCGTGTAGTAACATACAGTGACTACACGCGCACCCTCTTAATTAATCGTCCCAAATTAATTACACTGTTCCTCACAGACTTAAAACAGAAGGTTAAAGAATTCTACCTGCTGCTACCACAGATCTCATAAGTTGCTCCACTTGCCTCGCATAGTGCATAAAGAACGCCTTGGATGACTACCAGCCGGTGTGCAAACAAGGATGTTCAAACTCCATATAATTAAAGAAATTTTATGGAAAAGGCAACTTTCCTCGGATCATGACTAACGGGTGTACTGTCTGGATCTATTCTGCGAATAACACGGGTGAATTTCGCCCTTAGTTATAGATAATTTTGAACCCAGGGTTTCTCTTCTGAACAGCTGTCCTCCCATAAAGTCTGAAGTTCTATGAAGATAGACCTTTAGGCACTCCACTGGACATAGAGATGCATCTTCCTTCAGAGGGCAGATTCTCTAGGGACCCCACCTGTTGGTGGGTAGCTTGTTCCTGGTAAGAAACGTTGGGTCTTGAAATAGATTCAGTTCTCCCTCCAAGAACTGGACGTAGCCTTCCTCTCTAGAGAGATCCACTATTTCATAACTCTGGCCCCCAAAGCGAGTACAAACAGAAATATGACTTAAATTCAAAACCTTCTAAGCACATTCCTCCTTGTTCATTATTTATACACAATGAGGAATCAAATCTAATGACCATGCAAAGGGTCTTTGGAAGCGCTGAAGGGCTAGTTCATTAAGAAAGTCGTTAGAAAAGTCGACCTGTAAGGCATATGGTATCTGAATGGTCAAGGCAGACTTGAACAATAGAATTGTGTTGGCTGCTAAACCTTGCTCATGAAGGTGAATGAAGAATGATAAATAGGAATCTGTCGGGATTTCTTTCGGTTTCTTCGCCTTGACAAAGGATAGCTATTTCTTCCCTGAAGCCTCATAATGTCTTCTGGTTTCCTCCAAAAGTCTAAACTGACTTTTAAACACCGAATCTTTTTCTCATCGTTAAGGAGAGAAAATCATGAGATGTAGGTTCCGTGTTTTCTGTGATGGAGTGAAGACAGTCTACTTCTGTACTCGCTGAGACAGGGATGGATCCGGTAGCGGTACGAATTTTAGTCGTAGTTCCAATGCTAGAGGGAACCACAAGCTATTTGGCACTTGTGGGTCACTATTGCAGCTTTCCCTTTGAAGGATCTCAGCTTATCGAGGACCTTCAAAAGGAGGTTGTGCGGAGGGAACAGATAGATACAGGACCATCTGTTCCAGTCCAGGGACATAGCGTCCACTGCCTCTGCTAACGGATCCTCGTAAGGGGACACGTAACGATCTATTTTCTAGTTGTCTTTCGTTGCAAAGAGGTCTATCTGCAGCTCTGGGACTTGACTCGAGATGAAGGAGAACGATCCTGCGTCAAGGGGCCATTCTGACTCTATAGGTGTAAACCTAGATAGAGCGTCCGCTGTCACATTGCGGAACCCTTGAATGTGAACTGCTGACAGGTGCCATTTCTTCTTTTCCGCCAAACGGAATATGGCCAACATCACTTGGTTGATTTGAGGTGACCTCGACCCTTGTCGATTCAGGCATCTCACTACCACCTCGCTGTCTAGAACCAGTCTTATGTGGGTCGAGTGGCGAGGAGAAACTTTCTTCAGTGTTAGAAGTACTGCCATGGCTTCTAGAAAGTTGATGTGAAATGACTTGAAAAGATTGGACCAAGCTCCTAGGACTCTCAGCTGATGAGAGTGGCCTCCCGAGCCTTCCTTTGAAGCGTCTGTGTGGATAGTTACTGACGTGGGAGGAGGTTGAAGAAGTATTGATTTCTTCAATTGCTTGGCATTGGACCACGGTTTGAGAAGCGTTCGCAGTCGAGTCGGTAGTGGTCTTATTAGATCTCTTCGCGCGTTGGATGCGTATTTTCTCCAGACTCCTGTTGCATCCTTAAGCTGTGCTCTTAGCACTGGATCTGTTATCAAAGCAAACTGTAGAGAGCCCAGCACTCTCTCCTGTCCGCGTCTTGATATCCGTTTGGATTTCAATAGTCTCTTGACAGATCCTGCTATTTCTTTCCTCTTCTTACTAGGAATGGAAAGCCGATGTGACTCCAAATTCCAGTGGATTCCCAACCACTGAAATTTTTGAGCTGGAGAAAGACGAGACTTTTTGATGTTGATCTTGAATCCCAGATGTTCCAGGAACTGGATCACTACCTTAGAAGCTTGCATGCATTCTGTCCTGGATGCTGCCCACACCAGCCAGTCGTCCAAGTAGGCTACTACTTGGACCCCCTTTAGGCTTAATTGATGGACGGCTGCGTTCGCGTGCTTCGTGAAAATCCTTGGGGCTATGTTTAGCTCGAAAGGCATGGCTCTGAAGGCGTAAAGTTTTCTATGCAACTTGAAGCCTAGGTAGGAGGAGAGGTGACGATTAATTGGAACGTGCCAATAAGCGTCAGAAAAGTCTATAGAGACCGTATATGCCCTTCTGGGCAGTAGGGTCCTTATGTGCTGAAGCGTGAGCATTCTGAACTTGTAGTTCACTATGAACATGTTGAGTGGCGACAAGTCTAGAATAATTCTGAGTTTTTCCGAGTCCTTCTTTGGAACACAAAACAGCCTTCCTTAGAATTTTATGGACTTAACTTTCCGGTTTACTCTTTTGTCTAAGAGTTCTCGGACATATTCTTCCAGAACGGGGGATGAGTGTTGGAAGAATTGAGGAAATTGAGGTGGAGGACTGCTCCAGCTCCAACCTAGTCCATTTTTAATTAGGCTGTGGGCCCAGGGATCGAAGGTCCAGCGATCCCTAAATAACTGTAGTCTCCCTCCTACTGGAAGTATCTTACTTCTGCTGTTGTGGACCTGAGGCCTTGCCTCCTTGACCGCGTCCTCCCCTGTATCCCCTTCCTCTTGAAGGGTGTCTAGAAGAACCTTTGGCTGTTCCTCTAGCTCTCGAACGAAAGGAAGAAGTCTGCCTTTCGAATGCTGGGTTAAAAACTGGCGACACACTTGTTGAGGTACCAGCTGGTACGTGGTTGGAGGTTGTGCCACTATCTGAGGCACCGCGGTCACAGGAAGTTGTTGTTGTCGCTTTTGGTAGGGTTTAGCCGGCCGAGAGGATGGCCTAGGCCTTTTTGTCTTCCTCTTGGGTTGGGGACCCTCATCCGAAGAAGACTTTCTCTTGAGATCTAAGCCCCACTTTTTGAGAAGGTTCCTATTCTCTGTGGCGGCCTTGTCTACTACCTCTTTAACCCCTTCATTGGGAAAGAGGTCTTTACCCCAAATACAAGAGATCAGTTTCCTCGGTTCGTGCCTCACCGCAACTGAGGCAAACACAAACTCTCTACAGGCTCTCCTAGCTTTAATAAAGCTATAGAGTTCCTTCGTAACTGTGGCCAGATGGGTTTTGGCCACAACCATGAACATGTCCTGGATCTTGGGGTCACTTGCCATCGTTTCTAGTGTTGTTTGCAACGACATCGATGCGGCAAGTCTTTCCTTTGTCTCTTGCTCTCTACGCAAGAGAACCTCCGACAGTTTTGGAAGTGCTTCACCGAACTGGCGTTCAGCAATATCAGCTTCCAGCATCCCGACTGAGAAGGTAAGGTGTACGTCCTTCCAGTCTTCTTGGTCCAAGGGCAAGGTCAGAGATAACGGCTTGCACTACTCCAAGGAGGGGCATGGTTTCCCTGCCTCCACAGCCTTTAAGGCTGCCTTATATCCCTTTTCCAAGAAGGGAAAGGCTCTGGTAGGAGAGGCCACAAAGGAGGAAAGCTTCTTACTCAAGGCAGGCACCTTTGAGTTAGTGAAGCCCCTCTCTTTCATCGAGCTTGTTAGTAACGTCTGAGCTTTACTATGGTAAAAAACTATGACCTCCTTCGGCTCCGTCTCCTCCTTTGAGGCTGGTTCCTTCCTAAACCGGACATAGCAGTCCGGATAAGAATCTTTGTTGGGCCAAAATTCCACTTCTTCCAGGGGAATTGTTCCCAACTTTTCTGAGATCACGATTTTCCCGGTTGGCATTGGCATGTGTTCGGCATACCTCCAAGGATTGGTATCCGAGCACAAAGGAAGATCCTTCACGCTGAGCCGCTTCTGGGGCCCATGTGATGCTGCAAGTCTACGTAACTCCAGTTTCATTGCAGCTTCCTTCTCATCATTCTTCCTTTGAATTTGTTGGATCATCTCAACAATGGAAGAAAGAGTCCTTCCTAGTTCATCTGGGATAGCAGACGATGTAGACGGAATAGGTTCTGGGTCCGGAACTGATGTAACCGACACTTCGTCAATTTCTTCCTCTTCTACTTGAGGAGCCTGGAACAGCTTCTCCTCCTAACCTTCTCCTAGAAGGTCCTTCTCAGTAGAATCCAACACCTCCGACATCCTATCGTCTTGAAGGGCGGCCGAGACTTCAGAATCTACCGGATTCTAGGCAATTGGTATCTCCACCTGAGGCTGGGGGATGATTGCATCAGCCGATGCTTTAGGGAAAAGGTAGGCCCTCATCTTCTCATTTGGAAGGTAGGGACCTGAGGTGTTTTTCTGAAAACCTCTCACCCAGGATCGTAACGTTTCCCTGACACCATCCCTTGACTCCGTTGACTTAGGGTCGTCAAAAGCCTCGGTAATCAGGTTAGAACAAACTGTACAAACCTGTGGGTCCCAATAGCGGAGATCACCTCTGAAGACTGCGCATGCTGCGTGCCTCCTGCAATATTGATGTCCACAGAAGTTCTTACTGCGGACATTACAGAACACACTCCCGCACTTCGGATGGTCCTCCTGTAAAGAGAAGAAAAATCCATGAGCATTAAGTGAAGGCTTTCACTTATATTGAGACATTTAGCTTATATAGAAAAGCTATAAAAGAAAGAAGGAAAGACACATACTTGTATTTCCTGTTCAGTCAATTGCTGAAACCTCCCGAGATATTAAAACGAAGGTTAATTCTATTCTATAATACCTTATGTAATTTCCTAAACTGAAATTTAAGGTGTAGTTCACACCTTGAGATAAAGTTTTAATATACGGGATAGAAAGAATACAGAAAGAACTTACTTTCTATATATTGTACGGTCTCAACAAAAGGCTGTACAAGATAACATTAATTATGATGAAAAACTTTAGTGTTATCACAAGCTCTGTACTGCAGTTTCTGCTAATGCAGTGTGTACTACACTACGAATACAGAAACTACTGTACATCGCATGCTGTTGTGCCGGCTAGCACGCGCCGGTACGTGCCGGTGTGCGCCTGCACATGCCGGCCGGCATCTACCCCTGTATAGTTCAAAGATATACTATCTTTAACTAATAGGTGGCAGCCCACTGATTCGCGACTGTGTGCCGGCCGGCAATCACTGCCAGCCGACGGCTGAAAACACTAATACCCGGCTGTTGGCCGCTAATCGTAGTGGCCAGCAGATTCGGGCTGTGTCTCTACTGCAAAGGTAATAAAACCCATGCCCGCTGACAGTAGCCA
The DNA here is from genome assembly GCF_036898095.1 of Palaemon carinicauda. Classification (NCBI taxonomy): domain Eukaryota; kingdom Metazoa; phylum Arthropoda; class Malacostraca; order Decapoda; family Palaemonidae; genus Palaemon; species Palaemon carinicauda. The sequence goes on from NC_090755.1 coordinate 5,225,348, forward strand.
AGAACCAGAGAACCTCCACCTGCCCGGCTGTCAGCTGTTAAGCCGGCAGCCGTGTTAGGGGTGCAACACAATAGTCAGAGAAACAGTATGGATGTTAGGTTATAAAGCGGCATTGCCATACGACCTTCCATCCAGAAAAAGTGAACGTATGGAAGGGGAGAATGTAGCATTCAGGCTTCCAAAGAATCCATAGCCTGGCGGGCTCTACCGGCAGACATGGAAGGGAGACCAAGGGAGGTCTGAGGTTCACTCTGCAAAGAATAAAGGGTCTCTGCCGGCCGACACGTAGTGCCGGCCGGCAGAGAGCTGAGCCTGTCCTCCATCCTAACCTACACTAGGTACGGAAGTAGGACTGGGGCCAAAAGAAAATAAAAGGAAGAGAGGTGGGGAAGGGATAAGGGTCCTATAGACTTCGTTCTAGCAGGAGACACACTCAGCCGTTAGGGAAGCTCATCCTAACCAAGAGTTGTCTATTAGGGAGGAAGACTGGCAATACTTGCTATCCTCCTCCCAACCAGAACAAAGTTAGTTGAAGTTATTTCGCCGGGCAACAGAGAAAACTCATTCTCCAGCCCGAGAAAAACAACACAGGACAGTGTGCTAGGCCACTAGAGGAAGGAATCATCTCTTACAGAATCCTTCCAACATGGAATAGGAAGCAAAGCTTCCTGTGTCCGCCCCTAACCTAGCAAAGGAGACTCATTCTCTATGCTAGGAAGAAGCAGACCACAGACTATAAACTCTGATGTTCTGCCCTAACCCAAAAAACCAGTCACTCTGGTTATCAGGTCAGGGCAGACATATCCTAGAATAGTTATACCTGAATTATTATACAGATAGAACCACTAGGATTAAGCCGAAAGCTTACAGAGGGAGAGAGGGATTGAACTTAGCCTCCGGAGGAAAAAAAGAACAATCGGGGATGTGCGAAAGTATACTACTGTACCTAGAATACTAGACTAGGTAAGATGAGAATCGATTATCTAAATCACCGAAACTCTCTCGTATACAATCTTGGAAAAAACATTCAACAATATCTTACATGTAAAAAATCTTTGCCTATGGCTTCAATAATATAACATTCGGAAAAACTTATATCATGCATGAAAGTACTAGTGCCAGACGACTAGGCTACGAAGCCTCACGAAGGGCAAGATCGGTACCTCGACCCGTGTCGAAATCACCGAGCTAAAAACTGACGGTATAATATAAGCATTCCTAGCGGAGCTAAATAGCTAAATTATTAAAGCAAAACAAACCGGGAACATCGCTCTAGCAAACTAAATGACCCATAAGAGCGAGCGATAGCATCCAGGATGCCTCCGGTAGGCAACAGCTCTTGTTTACGTTAATATCACTTTTGATTTAATTCAAAAAGACAAGAGCTTACATGTATACATAGTACAGATAATACTCAACTTTCCAGAGGTAGAAGAGGCCGGAGAAGTCATCAAAATGTTGAATTAAATAAAAAATAACGAGAGAACACAAGGGAAAACACCGAGTAGTAGAGCTACACGAAATGGAATAAAGAGGGCGCTACTGCCTTCATCAGATACACACTGGAAACGGAATAGGAGAGATGCCTTATGAGCGGCTCTCTTTTCATTCTCGTTTCAGATTCTTGTCACTATACCCCCTCGAAGCGTTAATACTGTTCGGGGTGAAGATAGCTATGTGACGTGTCAAGAATATGTCCTATGATATTATGCGATATCACTGTGAGATTATTTAGGGATATTCGCTCCAGGAGTTAGAATTCTGGATACCTTATGGTAAAATTCTCTGGGAATATCACTGTAGTCAAATATACCCTAGAAAGCTACCTAATAGGAACTTCCATCAGGACGACATGGCATGAGCCCAAATATATATATATATATATATATATATATATATATATATATATATATATATATATATATATATATATATATTTATATATAAAACTTATTACAATTTTATTTATCAAAAACAAGACAGACAAGTAGACATTTCGAATACTTACTAAAAAAGCAGACCATTTTAAGACAGAGAAGTAAGGAAGCAAAACCTAATCCTCAATGTGTCGTACCTTCACATCCTCTCTGATGAGAAAACTCCTATTTTTACCATCGCGAAGAGTTAGTGAAACCTGAAACAAAAGACGAAGGACGCGGGAACTTTGACAGCGAAAAAGCCAATGAGATTAGAAGCCACAGGAGGGACCTTGAAGATGCACAGGATAAGGAAATGGGAGAGGTGTGGCTTAATATGTTCGGGAGGTAATTGAAAATGAGAAAATGACATAGGTAGCTAACAAAGCTATGAGTAAACCAGGATATATGAGATAATAAAGAGCAAGTTTATGGATTATATGTAAATATATACAGTATATATATTCATATAGGCCATATATACTCCTCCTAATATATAGATTATCTTTATACCTCCGGATATATTTATAATTATAAGTATATGTTTATATATATATATATATATATATATATATATATATATATATATATATATATATATATATATACTTTCGTTCACGCAGCGGCAAAAGGTATAACTACTTGATGTCTCGCCGTCCTCGGGCAAAGGGGAGAGAGAATAGTCCTACCCTGGCAAGAGGGGTTTTAGTTGGGAAAGGGGGAAGTGGCGGGAAGGGTTGAATCTGTTTGTGTGGTCGTTTGCTTACATATCTATATAACGATTTACCAATCATTTTTGACGGATCGCGCACACTACTATCATTACTTGCTAGGCTACAATCCTAGTTGGAAAAGCAAGATGCCATAAGGCCTCGGGCTCCAACAAGGAAAAAATAGCACAATAGTACAATAGATATACTAAGTAAGCTGTAAGAGCGAGGTCTTTTTTTAGACACTAAAGCTATTGACATTAATGGCCGAATAAAATTAAGGACTATCGTGATAAGAACTAAACAATACACCTGTGTAATCAAGTGTTATTGTTTTTAATACCTTCACGTATGGGGAAATTCAAGAAGTTCTCGATGAAAATATTTTTCAGGAATCATAAACTTATCAAGACCATATACTAAGTTAAGGTTGTAACTTAGCAAATAATAATAATAATAATAATAATAATAATAATAATAATAATGCCATTAAGACGAAGGCTTATTGTGGATGTAAAAAAAAGTTGTTCTTATCTATCGCAACCCATAGCTGAATTTTAAAAAAAAAAATCATAATTTTTTCGTGATGGTGGCCAAGATATCTAATAACAGAAATGCTTCATTTTGCTGATGATTTCAAATCTCAACTTTGACATGCCTTCTCAATCAGGTTGTAATAAAATTACAAATGACATCATACAAAAGTTTGGTTATTATTATTATTATTACTATTATTATTATTATTATTATTATTATTATTATTATTATTATTATTATTATTATTATTATTATTATTATTATTACTTGCTTAGCTACAACCGCAGTTGGAAAAGCACGATGCTATATGTCCAAGAACTCCAACAAGGAAACTAGCCCAGTGAGGAAAAGAAATAAGGAAATAACCTATAATAGATGTTTAGGAACAACATTAAAATAAATCTTTCATATATAACCTAAAAAAAGTTTCAAAATAACAAGAGGAACAGAAATAAGATATAATAGTGTGCCCGAGTGTACCCTAAAGCTAGAAGCAGAAGACTATAGCACAGAGGCTATGGCACCAACTAAGACTAGAGAACAGTGGTTTCATTTTGGCGTGTCCTTTTCCTAGAAGAGCTGCTTACCACAGCTAAAGAGTCTCTTACCAAGAGGAAAGTAGTCACTGAACAACTATTATTATGATTCTTTCTATGCAGTATCCACAGATTCCCTTGGCGTTATAAATGGTGTAGTTTGTATTCCAATTAGAACTTAATAATTTGAACAGGAGGTTCATGATGTTCTTGGAAAATATATCTTATTTCAGGATGATTGGATTTGTACTCTGAGTTACCCTTCACTACTATAATGGTCACAGTTTTACCATAAAGTTGAATTTATTGTTCATCCGAATGATATTTGCAGCATAATAGATAGATATGAATGCCATCACTCACTGTCGAATTATCATATTATCCACAATGACGTGTTTATTGAGGATTATTATCTTTGGAAAAAGGAATCAAAGGCTGCAAATGACTCATTAAAGGCAGAGGAAAGGGACAGTGACAATGCCCTAAAGACAGACCATATATACATATGATCAGCGCCCAAGCTCCCTCTCTACCCAAGCTAGGACCAGGGCGAGCTAGGTAACGGCTGCTGAGGACTCAACAGGTAGACAAGGATGGTCCAGGAGAACGCCAGGCAGGGAGGTTTCCAATACAACACTGCAAACTTAATTCGACTGGGTAAATAACAGTAAAAGAAAGAAAAAAAATGTGGCTGAAAACTAATAAAATTTTATCATAAAAAAGAACTCTTTCTGATAAAACTTAGATCTGTACTTTCATGTTTATTTATAAAATGTGGCTCTTAATAGAAAGTATTAAAAAAACATTAATAACTATTATTATTATTATTAGTAGTAGCAGTAGCAGTAGCAGTAGCAGTGTTATTATTATTATTATTATTATTATTATTATTATTATTATTATTACTAGATAAGCTACAACCCTAATTAGAAAAGCAAGGTGCTAAAAGCCCAAGGGATCTAACAGGGAAAAATGGCCCAGTGCGGAAAGGAAATAATAAAATAAATAAAATATGGAGGTAATGAAAAATCAAAATGAAATAGAATAGTTCAGCTCTTCGGTCCCTTGAAACTAAATCACTTTACCCTGAGGCTTATGAAGATATGCGTCCAAATGGAGTATTTTTCTTTTTTGTGAAATCTGACTTTTATTTTTGTCAGTTATCTAAAAACTAGATTTGCAACATCCATGGCGCTATTGACCTTACATTTTAGTCCTATTATCATATCGAAAACCTTTAAAAAAAAAAATACACACATCTGGCCTCAATATTAAGCTTGATATTAATATTGATACGGTCAGGTCATGTTTGCCAACCAACATTTTTCAAAACATCTTTATAAAATATATAATGATTCATCAAAAGTAATATGCATTTCAAATTAAAAATGTGGAGACGAGGAAACGCTATTTCAATATTCTTCAAAATATAATATTTCAAATATGAAATAATTCATCAAAAAGTATGGCAATAAAATTAAATTGTAAATATGAGGAAAAGCAATTTAGAGGAAATTCCTTCAACGGATTCCAATAACGAAGACTGATGAATTCCATTTTTATTTTTCCGTGCAAATGGCCAGTTAATAACCACTGCAGTTGTAGTGGTTCCAGTAATGGCTGACTGATGCAGAAGCGGTTGATATTTATATTGGCTTCCTGACAGGATATTTTCCTTTATCTATTTCAATTCATATCCTTGATATATATATATATATATATATATATATATATATATATATATATATATATATATATATATATATATATTTCTCTCTCCTCTCCTACGCCCATTGACGCAAAGGGCCTCGGTTGAATTTCGCCAGTCGTATCTATCTTGAGCTTTCAATCCAATTCATCTTCTACTTCGCGCTTTATAGTCTTCAGCCATGTAGGCCTGGGTCTTCCAACTCTTCTAGTGCCTTGTGGCACTAGAATATTCATACATTTACATTATATATATATATATATATATATATATATATATATATATATATATATATATATATATCGATAAAAAAACTTCGTCACACCTATAGGGAACAAACAGTGTACCCCAACTGACGGAATGCTAGTTGTTGGCACACATGAGATTGTTCCAATTACATCCTTTAGACAGTTTCGGTTGTAGTTACTAAAAACCCGATCAGAAGTAAGATATCTATATCTATATTCATATTTATATACATAATTTCCTGACATACTGGAGGACAACCACTCTGAAAACAACAATCTTGCATGAATTGCCCAAACTGGCGTGTTGTAGTTAAGAATGGGAGAGGAGGGGAAGGGTTGTTTGTGTGTATGTAAATATTGAGGTGTCATATTGACGGGTCCTGTACACTGGTTTGTGAACAGTTTGTTGGAAACGAGTTTAGAATAGAAATGGATTGACAATCTACCTCTACTGAAGACAGGAACTGCGAACTACAGATTAAAACTTTTATAAAGAGAAGCCATTTTTAAGAAAATGGATTTTATAAGTTTTCAAAGCTTATAATGAGCAGGAAGTTGTTTAATATAAATTATATCCCTTTAATCCCCTGGCGGTAAAAACAATTTTATGAAATTAAATGAGAACTAATCAGATTCTCACTGCACTATATTTTTAATTGAAAATACTAAATCGATATAAATCCTTCTTAATGTGCAATTTCCTTTAATATTCTACATCTTAGTTTTAATTACGTCTCTTGCATTTAAGTGACTTTTTCACTAAAAATTGAAAATTCTGTCTTTTCGAGCGTACTGTATGTTTACTATGCAGAGTGGTAACGCATTCGCCTAGCATTCGTATGGCAGCAGATCGATCCTATCCCGGGATCGTTATTTTAGGCTGTTTAATGGGGAGGCAACTGCTGCACCACAGTGGGGTGTTGGGCTTGGCTAGCTGACGTTCTGGTGATAATTTTTCCGATAAAAATGGAACTGAAACCAGACACCTTTACCTTTATGTACTGATGTCTTTAATACTTTTTATGTAGCAGGTTATGTAAGCTGTTGGTGACTGAGCAGGTGTCCCTATGTAGTCCCTTAGCTCATAAGGATGGTTAGGTTGCAGACACAAGACACTATCGAGCTTGAGCAGTGCATGAACTCCAGTCCAGCAGATCGCTTGGTAAGGACTTTTCCAATAGATTAACAAAAGGATCAAGGATTTAAGAGAGAGAGAGAGAGAGAGAGAGAGAGAGAGAGAGAGAGAGAGAGAGAGAGAGAGAGAGAGAGAGAGAGAGAGAGAGAGAAATTCCTTATAGTAAAAACTGACCAATTCCTTAAAACTGGGAAACACTGTCGTATTCTTATCGACTTTCTAACAAGGTATATCAATTTCAACCGACATAAGAAAATCTAACGGAGCTTTGCCAAAATTCCCTTGTAATTTGTAAGCTCATTTCTGGAGTTTGGCTTAATATACTATTTACTAAAAAGGATGATTATCCGAGCTATCGAGAAGATACAGTAAAAATTATTGCTTCTGAGGCAGCCATTGTCAAAAAAAAAAAAAAAATAAATAAATAAAAAATAAATACAAAAAAATTACTATTTAGGTTCTACACCTCCATAAAAATAAGGCCCAGTAAAAGTTTTAATTTCACAGACCAAAAAAATTAAATTAGCTGGTTTAGCTTACGGGAAACAGTATTAAGAAAGATCGATTTCTATCATTGTACAATTATAGCAATAAGCTAACTGGCGAGTCCCCTTTTTCTAAAAGTATTTAATTAAAACTAATAGCCCCTATCCATTTAATTAAATGGAAATTAATTTGATACTAAATCATTTTAAAATTATTTCGCAGTGCATTGGGTACAGGTAAGGTTTAACCCTAAAACAAGACTTACTAACGATAGTCGATTGAATACTGGAAAATAATTCATTTAATTGTGAGCCGGGATTGAAAATTCTGACTTTGAGAACTTGGGAATTCCAAGTCTACTTGGATTGGAAAGTTGAACTCGTTAAAATTTTTAAGACTTGCCAAATAATATTAGACCGATTTGATATCAAATTTCGTTTATGCTTAGTAAGGTTAGGTTAGGAGGGTGAAGTTAAATATGACATCTCCCACTCCTTTTCTCTTTGAAGTGTACACCAGATACAGTACGGTATTAATATTCTTCATCTTAAAACCGTACACTAAATTTCCTCTCCAAGAAATCACCAATGTACAGATTATATTTGCAATGACTTTTAACCATTATTGTTATTATTATTATTGTTGTTATGTCTGTTGTTGTTGCGATTGTTATTGGTATTATTAAAATTGACGCCAATACTTTCAGTCGATTACTTACAATAAGCAGACAGACTGAAGACGCTATTAAAATTTATATAAATTTACATATACACTTCTTAAAATAAAACTTATATAAATACACACATCTTAAAAAAAGATAAAATAAATAAATAAGAGAATTTTAGTTACAAAAGACACATCAGTAAAAATTTCTATGCAAGTTTTGAAAATAAGAAACTTACAAAAAAAAAATGCCTAAATGGAAAATATACAGACCCACATAATGCCATAACCACTTTTCATGTAATATGCTGCGTAAAACAGTTGGTACAACAACCCTTGCGTAGAATTAAGTAAAATGCATTGATATATATATATATATATATATATATATATATATATATATATATATATATATATATATATATATATATATTCTGTGTAAAACAATCGGTACAACAAATGATGCGTGAAACAAAATTGCATATATATATTTATAGAAACCTCAAAACAAATATACAGACGCAAATAAAAGTATACAAAATATACCACCTAAATTCCTAGCTATGCCTGTTAAATATCTCGTTACGCATTTTATAACTTATATGGAAAATCCTCAATATACTTAATAATTACCTAACGACGTGATAAGACACCCTACAAGGTAATTAATAAACGGAAATAAAAATCATTAAATATAACACTTACTCAAAATGAAATCAGCGCCCATCGCATCTTGTGCAGTATGTCAGTGACGTCACGCCGTACGCAATACGCGAGAGGAAAACGCACAAGGTCACTTTTAATAAATAAAAACGAGAAGAGGAAGTTACGACCACGATGGCGTATTTGCTTCTAGGACACAGACTCTGAGTGGTAACGATGTTGGATTTGGGTGTAGGGGGAAACCCTTACCCCCGTTCCCCCTCCCCCCACTCTGCTTACCATCACGAGGGAAACCAGCTAGTTTGAGTCATGTTATAATTAGGCGATGATTCCACTCGTTAACCTATTCAAATCTTTTTCCTGCAACGGGTGTTTGATGCATAGAGCTATAAGTTAAGGAATCATTATTAAGTTTATAGACATACCAATGCGTGTGAGCGCGCGCGTGCAGCAGAAAATACGCAAGGTGAAGAATGTCATAGTTGAAAAGTTGCCTTTAGACTATGTTTTTTTCTTTTTTTTCATTTTTTTTTTGGGCGGGGTGCGTAAGCAGTAGTTTACCGTTTCGCTGCTTACAGTTTGGTTCGCTCTCTCTCTCTCTCTCTCTCTCTCTCTCTGGACTTGTCCTCTGTGATATCCTAAAGGTGCGTCCACACTGGCAACATCGTGTCTACCGACATATCAAGCAATGTATGAAACTTTGTCTGCTACAATGTCTGGCAACATATTGGCAACACGCGTCAACTTGGTGAAGCCGTCCACACCTCATTCTAGAGACTTGTTGTGTGTCTGTCCGGGTATCTCCAACCACATCGACATATCACCAATAAATCTCTACCAACATCTCGACAACAATGTTTCGTCAACAGTCAAACAACTTGTTACCTACAAAGTTGTACAAAGTGTTGTCGACATGTTTTGTCGTAAGTGTGGACGCACCTTTAGCAATATTACGGGTTGGCATACCAGTCTCCCATCTTGCAATAGTTCTCGCACACGTTGAGAGATTACATTGAACGAGTGGCACTTCCTGAAATGAAAAAGACAAAAATTATTTTGGTAAAGGCAAATTTGGCAATATTCAAATTTTTCCAATATTTTTATTCAAGACACAACATTAGGGGTATAGGTTAGATAATAACATTAAGCTGTTCTGGAGACAAGAAACACGTTTCTGGAGGAATGATGTCTTGGATTAGAGTTCCCTTGCACGAGGGTACACTCATGGAATAAAAAAAGTCTTCAGTTTCCTCTTGAAAGCCTTAATGTCTTCAATCTTTCTGATGCCTCGTGGGAGGTTATTGTATAGTCTCGGGGCAGCATATCGAAAGGCTCTGGAGCCTACAGTAGACACACACACACACACACACACACATATATATATATATATATATATATATATATATATATATATATATATATATATATATATATATATATGTGTGTGTGTGTGTGTGTGTGTGTGTGTGTGTGTGTGTGTGTGTGTGTGTAGGATCCAATGGTTAGAAGCCATCTGTAACTATTCTCGTATTTGACACGATTTGTTGGCTGCGCAATATGTAGCCAATATGCAGCAATTCTCTTGAGTATTTTGGACGACCGGTTCTGATAACTTGGTGGGTTATTGTACATATTTTAAATTCAATTCTCGCTTTAATCGGCAGCCAGTGTAAATCAATTAGAATAGGGGTGATCCTTTCTCCAGGTGGGACGCCTTTCATCAGTCGTGCTCCTTTGTTTATTATGTTTTGTAATTTCTTAAGTAGTACTTTTGGTAAATTGTAATAGATGGAGTTGCAGTAGTCAATCCTGGTATTAACACAGTTCAGCACAAGTTTCTTTATAAAAGTTTCACTCAGATACTTTTTTTATAAAAGCAGTATTTCTTAAATGATAACCAGCAGTTTTTACTACATTATTTATTTGGGCACTGAGAGACAAATTACAGGCAAGAAATACACCTAGATCACGAACTTTACTAGATATAGGCACTGAGTCATTATTCATGTTCATTTGAATATCACCCAAGCTTCTCACGCTGTTTCTCTTACCCACAACCATGAACTCAGTCTTGTTCTCATTTAATTTTAGTTGTTTAATTGTCATCCATTCTCTAACGATTATATCTTATTTCTCATCCTCTTTTTTTTGTTAAAGTTTTTCTACTATAAAAAGGAAATGTTTATTTTAATGTTGTCACTATCCTTAAATATTTAATTTTTCCTTGTTTCCTTTCCTCACTGAGCTATTTCCCTTGTTGGGTCCCCTGGGCTTATAGCATCCTGGTTTTCCAACTAGGGTTGTAGCTTAGCAAGTAATAATAATAATAATAATAATAATAATAATAATAATACTATGAAATTAAACTATCTAAACAAAATATTATAACAGTACTTGATTTGTGAATATAAATTTTTACATACCCTCAAAGAAACCGTCGAAATTTAAAACTGTTTGTGCCTTGAGGACGAAAAATACGAAAAATAATGAATGTTGATATGAAAACCACTTCTGGCTTCAGACATCAGAAAAACTCTAAATAGGACGTGATGATTACTGGAATATATTCAATTACCTGAAAATATATCAAATACATTAATGCATTATGGTTTGACCCAAAGTTTATAGTAGACAAAGATTTAAGACTTGTAGCTGAAATATCATCAAACCATATACCATAATTTACCAGTCAAAAGTTGCTATGGGAAATTAACTTCAAAACTTATGTGTTAATTTTAACAATTTTTTATCTATTTTTTTTTTTTGCCGGGTAACAACACTACTTAATTTAGTCGCAAATTACCAATTTATTCATTTTTTAATGACGAAAATACGTAAAGAAATATTACTATGATCAATAAAATTAGTTTATTATGAGAGAGAGAGAGAGAGAGAGAGAGAGAGAGAGAGAGAGAGAGAGAGAGAGAGAGATTTCTAGTATTCGGGGATATATATATATATATATATATATATATATATATATATATATATATATATATATATAATTATCATACTTTATTTAAAGTATTCTTAGGCAAATTTATTAAATCACCCCTCCGTGCTATAAATGTTCCAAATCAGCCCTTCTACTACCCATTAGGTAACCTTAAGTTTTGCAATAACTCTATCTCGCCGCTTACACATTTCCTATCATTTCAAGCATCTTCATCTACAGTTCTTTTTTCTGAATTTTCTTCCTCTGTTAAATTAATTTGATCTATACATATATACTTTTAATTGGACTCCACAAGACACTAGAATAGTTGGAAGACACAGACCCATATGGCTGAGGACTATGAAACGTGATGTGGGAGATGATGAATGGAGAGGTATTGATTTCAAAGCTCAAGATAGAGAAGACTGGCGAAATCTAACCGAGGCCCTTTGCGTCAATAGGCGTTGGAGGAGGTGATGATGATTATGATACATTTAGAACACGGCCATTTCATTCCGTAGTATTATAATCACTGAAGCCATTGTGGCAGCGAAACTGTTAGGTGCTAACAGAGAGGCGAGGTGAATGCAAGCGAGGTTTAGTCAACAGATTACGAGCGTATATACAAACAGTTTAAAGGTTTAAAGGCCGCTCATGAATGGCAGAGGCAAGGGACAGTGATATTGCCATATCGAGCGGCCTAGAGACTGACCATATATACATATGATCAGCGACCAAGACCCCTCTCTACCCAAGCTAAGACCAAGGAGGGCCGGGTAATGGCAGCTGATGGCTCAGCAGATAACTTATAGGCTCCCCAAAACCCCCTATCCTTAGATCACAAGGATGGTGAGGTTGCAGCGACCAAAGAAACTAACGAGTTTGAGCTGGACTCAAATCCCAGTCTGGCGTTCATCAGTCAGGGATGTTACCACAAAAAATCAAATAATATGAAACATGCGATGGCAAGCTTAAACAGGTTGTTCTATTATTGGTGCAGGAGAGAGCGAGAGAGAGAAAAAAAAAACATTGCAGTGTATGAACGTGAATGAAACACTTGTATTACACCATCTTCAAATACGCAATTATTATGATATCCTTCATCTAATTCACACGCTAACCAATATGTTTTTTTTTTTTTTTTTTTTTTTTTTTTTTTGATAGTTACACATGTCGAGAAAATAAATTTTCTTTTATTTTATAATTAAATGCAGATATGCTTATACTTCTACATTTCTATATCTATTTATATACAACAAAAAACTCTAAGAAAAACAAATTTGATCCGTTCAACACTTCTACATTACATAATTTTTGTAACATGAAAAATATTTTTCTTTTCATATACTCAATTATATTTGTAATTATACAATAATAATAATAATAATAATAATGATTCATGAAACGAAACAATACCTCTGTTGATTTCATCAAGACTCGGGCACAGAACCCTTTGTCTGCATTTTTCGGAGCTGACGGTAAATATCCCCAGCTGATATCATGGCAGCTATTTCTTACGGGCCAATGTATTATGCAAATAATTTTAACTAATTATACTTTAAATACTGAATGCTCACTATGGATAACCTGAAATTGTATACTAATGCGAGTTTGAAAAGCAACTACTGAACATTTATGACAAAAAAAAAAAAAAAAAAAAACATTCTTTTCTGACATAAAAAAACATTTATAATAACAAATATATATATTTCAAATACTGAATGCTCGCTATGGATAACCTAATTTTTTTTACTAAGGAGAGTTTGAAAAGCAACTACTAAAAATGTATGACAATTTTTTTTTTTTTTTTTTTAGGGTAATAGTAAAATGGTTTCATGCGATTCTTTGCGTCCAAAAAGGGTTTGGATGGCGTAAGAGTTGATTGACACCAAAAACATGACAGATTGGAAGTAAATACTTTTATGAATGAGGCCTGAGTGTATATGTGTGTGTGTGTGTGTGTGTGTGTGTGTGTGTGTGTGTGTGTGTGTTGGCCTTTGGCCTCGTTCCATTTCCGATCAATTGTTTTATTTTCGGATGTCGAGTGAAAAGCGAGATTAAAAAACTGCCGCTGGAGATAGCTAGTTCGAATATACATATGTGGAATTAAAACATATAACAACTGTTATTTTTGACGGTGTAACATATATTGTTGTTGTTGTTGTAAACGAGCTTTCGTATTTGTAAAAGAAACCTTTAGACATTGTTACATCCATTATCATAGGTAGTAGTAGTAGTAGTAGTAGTAGTAGTAGTCATATAGAATTAAGAATGGTCTTTCATACAGTAGGATGTCCCTCTAGTTATAATAATAATAATAATAATAATAACAATAATGATAATAATAATAATAACTAGAAAAGCTCTCTGAGAATTCATACCTCCGCCACGGCAGCTTATTTCGGTTGACCCTTTGTTCGACCTAGACCTTGACCTTTGACCTAGGACCTTCAAAATTTAACTACTTCCACTTCTCAACATAACAATCAATCCTTGAAGGTTTCACTACTCTATGAGTGAAATTGTAGCCAGAAAGTTATTCACAAACAAACAGGCAAACGGAAAAACAGGGAGGAAAACATAACCTCCTCCTAACTTCGTTGGCGGAAGTAATAATAATGATAATAATAATAATAATAATGATGATGATGATGATGATGTCAGGTATATTTTCATGGAGATTTAGTGTGATCGAATCCTATTTAGAAAATACGTTAGGAACAGTTTCATCCACATCTAAACATAATGTGCTCTTCTACCAGTTCCTCCGTCATTATAATAATAATAGTAATAATAATAACAACAACAACAACAACAACATAAACAACAACGATAATAATAATAATAATAATAATAATAATAATAATAATAAAAAATTTTCCCTCGCAAACACAAGGAATGAAAAAGACAGGAAACCTATGTCACATAACTACAGTTACTATAATCAAATCAAACCAAGAATGAAAAAAAAACAATAAATAAAAAAAAAACATTCAAAGTCTATTTCGCTCCATACGATTGGCGTTCAATCCATCCACTTCATAAAACATCGCTTCCTTTTGACCTTTTCATTTCCACAATGCAAAATGCAAAAAGCCCTGAAACCTGGCGGTGGAATGACTCTTTATTAAAAAAAAAAATCCCTAAATGGCAAAAATTCACATTTTATTCTCTAACTATTATGCAAAAATTTTACAGACGTTTAATAGGTGGACTTTTTTATGTAATAAAGAGCAAGCGTGACTCTCTCTCTCTCTCTCTCTCTCTCTCTCTCCTCTCTCTCTCTCTCTCTCTCTCTACAGTATATATACATATACATACATATATATACCCACATATGTATATATATGTATATACATATAAATATATACATACACACACACACACACACACACATATATATATATATATATATATATATATATATATATATATATATATATATATACTGTCACCCAAAGAGCGGACAGGGAGTAGTCATATCCTGGTGAGAGGGGGCACCCCAAGAGGTACACTCAGAAACTACGTTCTCCCACAAATTGCCGAACCAGCGGGTTGTAGTTAGGAAAGGCAGAGTGGGTGGGAAGGATTGAATCTGTGTGCGTATGTGTGTCTGTTTATCTAAATATTTAGAAGTATTTTTTGACGGGTTGCATACACTAGTAAGGAATAAGTAACGACAGTAATTTCTTCGAAATGAAATATGGACAGATAAACAACCAAATATTGCTTGATTACTCCACAACTAATTATGAAAAACTAAAGATAAGAAAAAATGTAATACGAAATCTATATTATTATTATTATTATTATTATTATTATTATTACCAGCTAAGCTACAACCCTAGTTGGAAAAGCAAAATGCTATAAGCCGGGGGGGGGGGGCTCCAACAAGGAAAATAGTCCAGTGAGGAAAGGAAACAAGGAAAAAGTAAAATATTTTAAGAACAGTAACATTAAAATAAATATTTCCTATATAAACTATAAAAAACTATAATGAAAGATAAACTATAATCTCATGAATATACAAGACATATAATAAGGATTACTGAAAATGAATAAAATGTAATTTAATTTACTTAATAAAACTGTTATTTAATTTTCCGCAACATATAAATCATAACTTTGTATTAGGAAGGGAGACTGAACATAGACCCTTTGATATCAATAGTAAGGATCTTTTAGTTGGTAAACATGTTTACTCCTTTTCAGGATCGTTGCAGGGTCGAAGAAAATGAAATTATTGAATTATATTGTTAGCAAACACAATAATATACGGTTTTCATTTATAGAGCCACGGGCCTTGACCTACTTACAATCATACTTTGAGTTTTGTTAGGATTCAAATTCATACCCCATAATTTGCACTGTGCACTAATTTTAGGTAGGTCTCTATAAAGGGGCTCAGCCACCCCAGATCTACATTATATGCACTATTCTTGTTATTGAGAAAAGCAGTGCAAATACTGAGAGAACAAACACACACACACACACACACACACACACACACACATATATATATATATATATATATATATATATATATATATATATATATATATATATATGTGTGTGTGTGTGTGTGTGTGTGTGTGTGTGTGTGTGTGTACATTCATATAAAGTTTAAGGTAAATGTTAGCAAGAGGGTTTTAATGAGAGAATGTAAATAAGAGAAATGGCTCAATCAAGGACAGCACGGAGGATTGAAGAAGGGAAATGGATGATTTGCATATGAATATTGAAGGAAATATAATGAATGGTGGTATGGGGAGAGAAGATGTGAATTACAGAATAGGGGAGATGAGAGAGGTGACAGGGTGCGAGAAAAGTATAAATAAAGAACTCGAGTTGTCCGAGAAGTATAGAGAGGTTATATATGAAGGGGATGTTGAGCCAACTCATCATTGTGGAAGGGGAGTAAGAATCCTGGATGCAAATAAAAGAAAAAATCAAAGCTCTTGGGATAAATTATTTCTGTAGTACATGTGGTTAAATAAAAAATGATTTGATGATAAATGTGGCGATAAGCAGATATAGAAGTAATAAGGTTAGCAGAAGTGAAAGATTGGATAATCTTGAGGTGGCTTGATTACGTGGGAAGAATGGATGAAAAGAGGTTAATAAAATGAGTTTATAGTTCAGAAGTGTTAGAAGGCAGGAGGAGGAGAGGCCTTGAATAAGTTAGATCCATCATTAGGAGTACGTTTCGATACATTGTTTGGAATATGTTTGGATACATAATTTGAAAGACGTTTGGATACGTTGTTTGGAAACATCATTTAGAAGACATTTGGATACATAATTTGGCAGTGGTATTAGAAACGAAGGTTCGTAATATCCCAAAAGAACAAGATAGGCCAGACATGGTTGGATAGAGCATTATGAGTGTAAAGGGACTGGTACGGGTAGGTGGAATAGCGGTGCTTTTGACACGCTGCTGACGAGCTGCCTGTATATATATGTATAGAGCAACTAATGTTTGGGAAGTTTCACGGCAGAGGGGATGAATGTGGCTCTGATAGCGTTGCTCTTTTTCTAGCAAACATAGACGCTTCTGTTATGATGGTACGGAATTTATCATTTAAAACAATGAAAATTTAAAATATTCTTAGATATTTGACGCTTCAGGTCATTGTAAATTACTTCAGATATATTTATGAAAAGTAGATTTTGTCATCAAACGCAAATCATATACACTAAGCAATATCACGGCTGCCATACTCATTTTACTATTTCATTGAGTTACTTTAAGATAAATTCTAGAGCAGAAATTTTTCAGTTACTTATATTATTAATATGATAAATTGTTAGTTTATTAACTATTCAAATAAGGCTATACTGAAAATGCTGTAAAATCACTATTTTCACTCTCTTTAAAGTTGAACATTTTGTCAAATTAATTCATATACAAATTAATCACTTTTTCAACAATGAAATTCAAGCAATTAAAACTCACACATTTACGGACAATAATTGAATAGCAATCGGTTGAAAGTTAGTTGAACTAAAGACAAAAGGAATCCATATTGTAACGGTAAAGGTTGTCAGCAATTAAAACCACATATTAACAATAATTAGAAACAATGTTGTATAAAAACACCATTGCTTAGTATACTCAAGTTACGAAAAGGTAATATATTTTCTAAAAGGAACGACATCCATATGAGAGAGAGAGAGAGAGAGAGAGAGAGAGAGAGAGAGAGAGAGGGAGGGAGAGAGAGAGAGAGAGAGAGAGAGAGGGAGAGGGAGAGAGAGAGAGAGAGAGAGAGAGAGAGAGAGAGAGAGAGAGAGAGAGGGGAGTATTATGCGAGAAGAAACACAGTTGTAAGGATTACGAACAAAAGTTAAGTGAATCAAGAAAAATCAAATGTCTGGGCTAATCTTACTAAACAACTTCCCTTGAAAAGATGTGTATATGATCGGGGTGTCTCCTACCCCTCACTCAGAGCCAACTCTCTCTCTCTCTCTCTCTCTCTCTCTCTCTCTCTCTCTCTCTCTCTCTCTCTCTCTCTCTCTCTCTCTGGCTATGATTACCATTGAAAAGGTTATAAAATACTTCTCCATGGAAAAATGTATAACCTTACATTTCTTTTAGAATCAATTCTCAGAGTTGTTGTTGTTTGTTGTTGTTGTTGTTGTTACCTACTAAGCTACAACCCAAGTTGGAAAAGCAGGATTCTATAAGTCTAAGGGCTCAAATAGGGAAATAGCCCAGTGAGAAAAGGAAAAAAAAAGGAAAATAAAATATTTCAAGAAGAGTAACAACATTAAAATAAATATCTCCTATATAAACTATAAAAACTTTAGTAAATAAAGAGGAAGAGAAATTATATAGTATAGTGTGCTCGGGTGTACCCTCAACCAAGAGAACTCTAACCCATGATAGTGGAAGGCCATGGTACAGCGGCTATGGCACTACCCAAGACTAGAGAACAATGGTTTGATTTTGGAGTGTCCTTCTCCTAGAAGAGCTGCTTATCATAGCTAAAGAGTTTCCTCTACCCTAACAAAGAGGGACATATGATTTATACTGTTATAAATTCATGAAATCAAACACTTAAAATAATTTGACTAAAAACACGTTCCTCCTTTGCTTGGAATAAAATTCTTTTTACAACTAAAAAACCAGGGTTTAAAATCATATTCTGAAAATAGCTTTCAATCTGACAAGAATTCTTTATCATGAACTCGTTGACCTTTATTTACAGGAACTCTCCATACCTGGAGAGAACCTGCGTTCTTACGAGATAAAGATGGACGGGGCTCAATATTGACCAGATTTCTCTTTTTATATGTCAGAATTTTTATATGTCAGAAACACCTTGACCCGGACGAGGTTTTTATTATAAGATTAAATCTCACTGAATCACCTGTTAGAAAAGAAATGTGTTAGTGTCAGGTTATTATTATTATTATTATTATTATTATTATTATTATTATTATCATTATCATTATCATTATCATTATCATTATCATTATCATTATCATTATCATTATCATTATCAATCATTAATTTTCATTTTCATTTTTATTTTTATTTTTATTTTTATTTTTATTTTTATTTTTATTTTTATTTTTATTTTTATTTTTATTTTTATTTTTATTATTATTATTATTATTATTATTATTAGTTAAGCTAAACCCCTAATTTGAAAAGCAGGATGCCATAAGCCCAGGGGCTCAACACGAAAATATAGCCCAGTTGAGAAAATGTAATGATGAAATGTATAAACTACATGAGAAGTAATGAACAATTAATAAAAAATATTTCATGATTAGATATGACTTTAAAATAGAGATGGCTTCACAATACGTCAGTTTACTGTCCTTTAAATAAATATTTCATTCACTAGCCTTCATTTTTAGATCTTTCTCACAAGACAATTCCAGCTTTCGTTTCCTCGTTTTTCAACGTCAGTAATTAGTTAAATGTTCAGTCTTGACTTACATGCGTATGAAGACGTTCACTGACCCATTACAGAAAAGAGAGAGAGAGAGAGAGAGAGAGAGAGAGAGAGAGAGAGAGAGAGAGAGAGAGGAGAGAGAGAGAGAGAGAGAGAGAGAGAGAGAGAGAGTTAAAGCCATACAATAGTTTCTCAGATCGGACAAAATAGTTATATTTTCTCTTAATCTTAATCGAATATAAATGAAAAATTAGTATTATCCTTTTGATGTCAAGTTTATTGGGTTAAGAAACTAGAATCCCTGAACTAGGTTAAGAATCGTCTCGAAAATTTACACTGAATCGCTTTATTGTTAAATTAATTCACCTTCGTCATGAAGGTCAGGAAGTTATTCAGAAACGGGAAGCAGGTAATCAAATACAGCTGTAGTAGACA
>NC_090755.1:5250223-5265223 GCF_036898095.1 Palaemon carinicauda
CATACATACAAACACACAAACAGGGGCGAAAACATAACCTCCTTCCAACTTCGTTGGCATGATGTTGCTATCTATTCTATTAATCTAATCTAGTTTTGTGTTTATTCTTATATAGTTACACGACTAAAGCTTATTTTGCGATAAAAACATGGATGTCAATATTTTGGTTCCACTAAATTTCCGTATGGTCCATCTATAGATATTTAAAGCTTTAAGCTTTAAAAGTATCTGTCAAGAATTTTCCTTTCGATTTTTCCGTATAAAAAGGTTCCTTCTCCAGGGCAAGTATATTAAGCTTTTACAGTATCTCTCAAGATTTTTTGTTTTATATATATAAATGTTTCTAGTGTGAGGTAAACGTCATTCAACCATCACAACATCTAAGTAAACAGAGAATCCTTGAATAAGTTTTATCCCGTAGGACCCTGGTATCCTCCAGGATCCTGGTATTCCCTAGGATCCTGGTATCCCCCAGGATCCTAGTATCCCCTAGTACCCTGGTATCCCCCAGGATCCTAGTAGCCCCTAGGACCCTGGTATCCCCCAAGACCCTTTATTCGCATAACATCTCACAAATTATGTTTTTTTTTTTTTTTGTGTGTGTGTTATTCTGAAAGCCCTTTTTTATTTGCTTGTCAATTTGTTAACTATGGTAACCATGATGTTAAAGATGTTTTATTTCTATATCTACAATATTTGCCTATTGGTAACGTCCCTGCCTGGTGATCGCCGGACCAGGGCTCGAGTCCCGGTCAAACTCGTTAGTTCATTTCGTGTCTGCAACCTCACCATCTTTGTGAGCTATGGACGGGGTGTTTGGGGTAGCCTATAGGTCTACCTGCTGAGGCATCAACAGCCATTGCCAGGCCATCCCTGGCCCTAGCTTGGATGGAGAGGTGCCGTGGGCGCTGATCATATGTATATATATGGTCAATCTCTAGGGCATTGTCCTGCTTGATAGGGCAATGTCACTGTGCCTTGCCACTGCCATTCATTAGTGGCCTTTAAACCCTTAAACCTTTCGTAAGGTTTTGGTTATGTTATGTTAAGTCTCTTGTTATATAACTTATTCTTATCCGCTTTATTAATTACCAAGAGTGTGGCTATTCTTGAAGAAGTATTCCATAAATGAAAAGATAAAGTTGAAATCTTGCGTATTATGTACATTTCTATTCACTAGAAATAAACTAGAGTAACATTGCAATTATCCCTTATACTTCTAATTAGTATATAATCTTCTGTAATAGGTACATTACGACACTTTTTGATAAAAAATAAACTTTCACCATTAAAATTAACATAAGACTCAAAAACGACCTCATAATCATTAGCTAGGTAAAGGGTATCGTTAACACATTACGCCAATTTTGTGGGAACTCATTACAGATAAAACTCATTAGTTAATTTCCTTCCTCCAGTCCATTAACATCAAAGCGGCTGCCATCAGAGACATAATTAACAGTAGAGCAATCCGGCTACGTATGATATTATTATTATTATTATTATTACTATCCAAGCTACAACCCCAATTGGAAAAGCAAGATGCTACAAGCCCAGGGGCTCCAACAGGGAAAAACAGCCCAGTGAGGAAAGGAAATAAGGAAACAAATAACTGAAGAGAACATATTAACAATAAATCATTTTAAAAAAAGTAACAACGTCATAACAGATATGTCATATATAGACTATTAACAACGTCAAAAACAAATATGTCATATATAAACTGTAAAAAGACTCATGTCCGCCTGGTCAACAAAAAAGCATTTGCTCCAACTTTGAACTTTTGAAGTTCTACTGATTCAACAACCCGATTAGGAAGATCATTCCACAACTTGGTAACAGCTGGAATAAAACTTCTAGAGTACTGCGTAGTATTGAGTCTTATGATGGAAAAGGCCTGGCTATTAGAATTAACTGCCTGCCTAGTATTACGAACAGGATAGAATTGTCCAGGGAGATCTGAATGTAAAGGATGGTCAGAGTTATGAAAAATCTTATGTAACATGCATAATGAACTAATTGAACGACGGTGCCAGAGATTAATATCTAGATCAGGAATAAGAAATTTAATAGACCGTAAGTTTCTGTCCAACAAATTAAGATGAGAATCAGCAGCTGAAGACCAGACAGGAGAACAATACTCAAAACAAGGTAGAATAAAAGAATTAAAACACTTCTTCAGAATAGATTGATCACCAAATATCTTAAAAGACTTTCTCAATAAGCCAATTTTTTGTGCAATTGAAGAAGACACAGACCTTATATGTTTCTCAAAAGTAAATTTGCTATCGAGAAACACACCTAAAATTTTGAAAGAGTCATACAAATTTAAAGAAACATTATCAATACTGAGATCCGGATGTTGAGGAGCCACCGTCCTTGACCTACTTACAATCATACTTTGAGTTTTGTTAGGATTCAACTTCATACCCCATAATTTGCACCATGCACTAATTTTAGCTTGCGTGTAATCGTGAGCTTTTCCACTACATTGAATCTTTTATATCATCACTTAACCCTAGTTCCCCTTTTTATAGTTTTTTCCACTCTCCTTGTTTAAAGGTTTAAAGGTCACTCCTGAATGGCAGAGGAAAGGGACCGTGACATTGCCCTAGCAAGCAGGATAATGCCCGAGAGAAACTGACCATATTTTGATAAGCGCTCAAGCCACCTCTCCACACAAGCTAGGACAAGGGAGAGCCAGGCAATGGCTGCTGAGGATTCAGCAGGTAGACCTAGGCTCCCCCAAACCCCCATTTACTTAGCTCACAAGGATGGTGAGGTTGCAGACACTAAAGGAACTAAGGAGTTTGAGCAAGCCTCGTACCCCAGTCTGGCGATCACCAGGTAAAGACATTACCAATAGGCCGCAACAAACCGTAAATTGAATCTTTCATCGTTTTTTCTACTTTCCTTATCTTTTATATAATATTTTCCCTTTATATATATATATATATATATATATATATATATATGTTATCAATATACCTATACATATATATATATATGTATATATATATATATATATATATATATATATATATACTAATATATATATATATATATATATATATATATATATATATATATATATATATATATATATACTAATATATATATATATATATATATATATATATATATATATATATATATATATATATATATATATATATGTGTGTGTGTGTGTGTGTGAACTTGACACGTGTATCCAATTCATTCATTACCCCTTTTTGAAAAAGTTAAATAAATTTGCATATTATTTAACATTTCTTTTATTTATTAGCTCTCGGTCATTTTAGCTTTCACTTCCCACGCACTATTCTTACGAATTTGTTATGGCGTCTAAACAGCATATAAGGTATATTTTCGTTTATTTAAAAGCTCTTTTTCAAGCAAGCCGCTTTCTTTCGAATATACAATAGGATCCTGGTATCCCTCAGGACCCTGGTATCCCCAGAAGTCGGGTATCCCAAAGGATCCTGGTAACCCCTGGAATACTGGTATTTCCCAATATCTTATCATCCTCAGGATTCTGGTATCCCTCCAGATCCTGTAATCTCACAAAACATTAGTATTCCCAAAATCTTAGTATTCCCCCAAGATACTAGTATCCCCCAAATTCTGGTCCCCCCCCAAATTCCTTGTATCCCCGAATCCTGGTATCCCCAAGATACTAGTATCCCCCGAATACTGGTATCCCCAAGATCCTTGTATCACCCAAATTCTGGTCTCCACAAGATCCTAGTATCCCCCGAATCCTGGTATACCCAAGATCCTATTATTCCCAGGATCATGGTATCCCTTGACTTAGTCCATCCACGTAAAGTGCAGACTGTAATAAAAAAAGAAATATGCACTTTTAAGAATTCTGTTTCCCCCCTTCGTTAACAAAAGATAAAATCGTCACATATCAAACGTAATTATCATTTTTGGGCTCAAGCCATGGCGTCCTGATGGAAGGTTCCTGTTTGGTAGCTTCCTTGGGTATAAGACTACTAAGATATTCCCAGAGAATTTAACCACAGGTTATCACAGAATTCTAACTTCTGGAGCGAGTATCTCAAAGGTTTCCCTTTAAGACATCGTAATACAACAGGGGACACGCATGTCTGGTCGTGCCACATAGCTATCTCCACCCCGAACAGAGTTAACGCTTCGGTGTGTAAGGGCTGAGAATAGCTGGGAGCCGTTCCACAGCTAATCTCACTCGTGGCTACTACTGATACTCGAGACGTAAACAAACGGACGCCATTGCTCTAATGACGTCACGAGCGTCTTTATCCTTTGTTTAGTAGCTGCCCTACTGAGACGGATTTTCCCTTGTGTGAACTTTATCGTTTTGCATCTTCGCTATGTCGTTACCTTCAGCCTCGCCTTCTTCTGGAAAGTTGAGTACAAGGTTCCAGTATTGTTTAATTAAGCTCTGGCCGTAAAGTAAATATTATTTTGCGAAATAATTGATGTTTTGTGGCAGAGCTGTGCCTCTACCGGACCCGCCATTTTATGGCGTCGTTGTTGTTTTGCATGTCTTATTTAGTTAGCCACAACAACGCTTCCGGCCTTATATACTAATTGAATACATTAGTTTATTTAGTCTTCATAGCTAGGAACTTTTATTTCGTGTTTAGACGCTTTTTATCGGTCATCGATTGACCTCATACCAGTCGGCTACTATAGCCCCCAGGCCAGGAGCCTATATACAAGTGTTCATGCATGAATTATCAGTGATCCTAGACTAAGTTATGAAGATAGTGGCATTATTATTATACAATACTTTTGACTAGTGATGCAAATGTTTTCGCCTTCAGGGACCATATAGGGGATAGGCTAGTCAGTGATTCTTACTAGCCTAACCTAACCTTAGGACCCCTATATGCTTCCTTCATCCCCTGCCTTGGCATTCCCTCTAATTAGCCTTGATCCCTTTTCTGAGTAAAGGGATTCATTGTCTAATAGAGTATTATATCGCCTCTCAGTCCTCCCTAAAGGAATGAACCCCCTTTAGGATTGCGTCTGAGAGTGAGGTTAGGCTAGCCTACCTCTATGGCTAGGATAGTCTGCGACTTTCCTGCGATAGCGATACGTCTTCTTCCCTGCCTAGTTCAGGACTTTTAGCCCTGATCTAGGTCGGGTTAGGAAGGTTTCTCTGTTCCTTGCTGAAACTGTACTCTTGCACCGTTTTAGCCGATCAGCCTAATCTTAGGTTAGGGAGTGTCCTCCCTTCCCTTTGTGGCCGCTCTGGTACAGAAACCCTTCCTGGGAAGACCCCTCTCTTCTCCCTCCCCACCTATCTCTTGTATAGCCTAGCCTATGCTTAGGTTAGTTTATACTTATCTGTCCCCTGTCCTACAACTCCTCCTTAGGGTGGATGAGTAGGGCTACCCGAGCTTCCTTGTGCAGTCCGCTCTGGTACATATACCTTCATAGTGTCCTATAAGGTTAGTTCCTAGTGTAACTCTGCATAAGGGAGTCTCCCCCCCCCCATCTTGGGTGTTCCCTAGTCCTCCCTTGGGCTACCTGCTCCCGGTCCCTAGTGACCCCTGCATATGGATGATAGAGCCTGTCTCTATCATGGGTACTCCCCCTCAGGGAGGGGGAGGGATGCCTGGAACCCTGAAGGTACTTCCTGCATCCTTCCCCCCTCCCCCTGTCTCTCTATCTATCTGGGTGCCGGTCTCTTGCCGCCTCTTATGCCGGCAATACCTGCCTCTTGGTGACTTCCCTACCCTTGCCGCCAGCCCCCCGTGTTCCGAGGGACTGCCGGCTGCCGCCGGCTACTACCGGCGGCTCTCCTACTCCTATCTAATCGTCCGCTTGCCGGTCGATCTCCGGAGTGCCGGCATATACTGCCGGCAACCCGATACTACCTGTACCATCCTTACCCCAGTCACCAATCCGGCATCCTCCGGCTGCCGGAGCCGCCGCTCCCTGCCGGCGTGCCGCCGTTGTGCCGGCGGCCGCCATCCTGGTATCTAACTGACTTTTGAAAATTGTCTGTTCTAATGCCAGAATCTATGCTGGAGCGGGCTCCGGCGTGCCGGCGGCTTGCCGGATACCCCGGAGGCGTCAAGAATACTTGCACCCCCTCTCTGTAGCTATCATAAGACTAAGATAGCCCTACCTGGCAAATAGATAAGCTGCTTTGCTTCTAAGATCAGTACCTAGTACTGCTCTATTAGTGATCATGCTGTCTCTTTGCATTCTTCTATTTCCAGCATGCTATGTGCATCTTAGCACGGCTGGTTGCCAGAAGCAGTTACCCTTAATGAGACCTTCTGGCTCTTATCTGGGAACCGAATGAATTCGATCCCAACCTTGTCCTTGGCTTTCCATGGAGTTCCAATATAATGGGAATCCTAGGAAACTGTATCCAATGATCTCGGTCATTTGGATTATCCCAGGACCAAGCCTTTGGTAACCAGCCGGGCGAGATGCATGGAGCGTGTTCTCCTTTACTGTTTCACTCTCTATGCATCACACCTTATAAGTTAAAATTAATGATTAATATTAACTTAATTTAAGAGCCATTCCTATGACTCCCCCATACTCATTTTCTCTTTCTTCCACAGGAGGAGCAGATGAAATGCGATTTCGCATACTGTGCCGTGAAACGCTCCCAGTTTTACGGACATACGGCGTGCAGGACTCACGCCCCTTGCTCAGACAAGAGAGGGGATTGGAAGTTCTGGAATCCACTGGATTGTACGGTTTGCCAGGCCTACCTAGTTGAGGCCTTCCATAACCCTCCCTCAGCGGAGGTTAGAGACATTGCTCGTGAGAAACTGCGCAAGTGGGTGCGTGGTTTTCAGAGGAATGCCACTGGACCGTACCTGGCCACCGAAGAACTGAGGTCCCTGCTGTTCCCTAAGGCCTCCCCTGATTCTGTGGTTCCAAAGGAAGCAATCCCAACTGTCCAAATTACGGTGGAACCTGATGTGGTCATGGCTCAGTCCATGCACGAGTGTCGCCTAGATTCCGAAGAGGATGAACAGATCTCTGACGTCTCGGAAGACACGGAGAAGACGCTTATGGCTCAAGGAGCCGAAGAGGAAGAAGACAAGGTGGAATACACCGAGTCGGAGCTTGGAGCTCCTCCCCCATCCATCCCTCCGCCTACTCCTACACCGACGGATGTGTCCATTCCGTCTACCTCCTCGACCCCGGATCCCTCTTCGTCTACCCAAGAACTGATCCGGCTGATTAGAGCTGTCATGGACGACAGACTGAAGGAGAACCAGGAGTCCATCAGGTCAATGATTGGATCCAGAGAACCGAAGAAGATTTCGGTTAAGGATCTCCCAGCTTGCTCTCATGCCAACCCGTGGAGGTATGCAGAGCATATGGTTATTGCGACCGGCAGGATCTTTGTTAGTGACAAGATTGGCACGGTCCCGTTGGAAGATGTGGAATTCTTCCCAAGCTTCGAGGCTTACCCGGACTGTTACGTCCGGCTTCGTTCTGAACCTGCCTCGAAGGAGGAGACCGAACCTAAGGAAGAGATAGTGTTCGATCTCGCTAAGGCCCAGGCTATGTTAGCCTCCGCATTTAAGAGCAGGGGCTTTACCTGCTCTAAGCTTCCTGCCTTGAGCAAGAAGCATCCTACTTATGTCGCTCCCGACACTGCGGTTCTTCCATTTTTGGAAAAGGCCTTGGCTGCATGCCTTAAGGCGGCGGAAGAAGGGAAACCCTGCCCTGCACTGGAGGAGTGCAGACCCTTCTCCATCGTAACGCCCCCTGACACTAGACAATGGAAAGATGTCCAACATACTTTCGTTGTGGGTAGGCTTGATCCTGACGTTGCCGGACGTCAGTTTAATGAAGACCTCCCTAAGCTCAATGATCACCTCCTTCGCCGGGAACAAGACACGAAGGAGAGGCTTGCAGCGTCTCTTTCTCATCAAGTCCAACTTGAAGTTATGGCCTGTGACACAGCAGTACCAGATCACTACATGGTACTGGCCAAATCCCACTTACTGACGGTAATGAAGGACTTGTACCATTTCATAAAGGCTCGTAGAGCCTGTCGTGAATTCGTGTTTGTCGGTGCCACCGTGAAACACGAACCCCGGAGGCTGATTTCCTCCAACATCTGGGGAAAGCACCTGTTTCCTTCGGACCTTGTCAAGGAAATAACGGACAGAGCCGCCACGGAGAATAGGAACCTTCTCCACAAGTGGGGCATGTCCAGGAAAAGGAAAACCTCTCAGGACGATGGACCTCAGCCTAAGAGGAAACCTCAGAAACCGAAACCCCAGCAACGTCAACAAAGACGTCAGTTTCCGGGACCCGCTACCTCCCAAGTGGTTGCCCAACCACAACAGACCTTTCAATTGGTCCCCCAACCGGTGTTGTCACAGTCACCGGTCTTCACCCCTGCCTTCGAACAGCCAACCACTACCTTTCATGCCAGAGGTAGAGGCTCGTCCAGGGGTGCAAGCAGAGACGCCTCTCGTCGTCCCTCCAGAGGTAGAGGAGGAAAGGGAGCTAGCGGCCGAGGCAACAAGTCCTCGGGACACCAGAAGCAATGAAGTGCTTCCGGTGGGAGGAAGACTCCGCCAATTCCAGGATCGTTGGACCTTCGATCCTTGGGCACACAGCATCATCAAGAACGGTCTAGGCTGGAGTTGGGTGCATCCACCCCCAATCTTCCAGCGGTTCTTCCAACAATCGACCCCCATTCTGGAAGAATATGTTCTAGACCTCTTGAACAAGAAGGTGATAAGGAAGGTAAAGTCCACCAGGTTCCAAGGGAGACTGTTTTGCGTTCCCAAGAAGGACTCAGACAAGCTCAGAGTCATTCTGGACTTATCCCCCCTCAACAAGTTCATAGAGAACAACAAATTCAAGATGCTGACGCTTCAACAAATAAGGACCCTTCTGCCTCAAGGTTCCTACACGGTCTCTATAGACCTGGCGGATGCCTATTGGCACATTCCAATGAACCATCACGCTTCCTCCTACCTAGGATTTCGACTCCAAAGGAAAAGCTACGCCTTCCGGGCCATGCCATTCGGCCTCAATGTGGCCCCTCGGATCTTCACAAAGCTGGCGGATGCCATAGTACAACAGCTCCGCCTAAGAAACGTCCAGGTGATGGCCTACCTCGACGACTGGCTAGTCTGGGCTCCATCGCCCGAAGAGTGTACAAAGTCTTGCGACGAAGTTACCCAGTACCTAGAACACCTGGGATTCAAGATCAACGAGAAGAAATCTCGCCTCTCTCCAGCTCAGAAGTTTCAGTGGCTGGGAATCCACTGGAATCTTCAGTCACACCGCCTTTCCATCCCCCAGAAGAAAAGGAAGGAAATAGCAGGGTCTGTCAAGCGACTACTGAAATCCAAACGCATTTCAAGACGACAGCAGGAACGAGTTCTAGGCTCTCTACAATTCGCCTCAGTGACAAACCCAGTGCTTCGTGCACAGCTAAAGGATGCCGCGGGAGTCTGGAGACGATCGGCATCCATCGCTCGAAGAGACCTCAAGAGACGGCTTCCAGACAGACTTCGACGCCTCCTAAAGCCGTGGTCGGAAGCAATGGCCCTGAAAAGGTCCATTCCTCTCCAACACCCTCCTCCATCACTCAACATCCACACGGATGCCTCACTGGAGGGCTGGGGAGGTCACTCCCACCTGAAACAAGCTCAAGGGACCTGGTCTCCACTATTCAAGACGTTCCACATAAACATCTTGGAGGCCATGGCGGTCCTTCTTACTCTGAAGAAGCTATCCCCGCCGCCCTCGATCCACATCCGTCTAACCCTAGACAACTCGGTGGTAGTTCGTTGTCTCAATCGCCAGGGCTCAAGATCGCCCCAGATAAATCAGGTGCTTCTCCCAATCTTCCGTCTGGCGGAGAAGAAGAAGTGGCACCTGTCTGCAGTTCACCTACAAGGATTCCGCAACGTGACAGCGGATGCTCTATCTCGGACAAACCCGATAGAGTCGGAATGGTCTCTAGACGCAAGATCATTCTCCTTCATCTCTCATCAAGTCCCAGAACTTCAGATAGATCTCTTTGCAACGAGCGACAACAATCAACTTCCTCTGTACGTAGCCCCGTACGAGGACCCCAAAGCAGAAGCGGTGGACGCCATGTCACTGGACTGGAACAGATGGTCCAAGATATACCTGTTCCCTCCCACCAACCTTCTGTTGAAAGTCCTCTCCAAACTGAGAACCTTCAAAGGGACAGCGGCCCTAGTGGCTCCCAAGTGGCCCCGGAGCAACTGGTACCCCCTGGTCCTGGAGCTGCAGCCCAAGCTGATCCCTCTCCCGGGCCCAGTTCTCTCTCAACAAGTACAGAAGTCGACTGTCTTCGCTTCATCATCGAAAATCAAGGACCTTCATCTCATGATTTTCTCTCCCTTGCCGCAAAGAAGAGGTTTGGGATCTCGAAGAAAAGTCTAGACTTCCTAGAGGAATACAAGACCGAATCCACGAGACGGCAATATGAATCATCCTGGAGGAAATGGGTCTCCTTTGTTAAAGCAAAAAATCCTAAAGAAATCACCATTGATTTCTGTATGTCCTTCTTCATTCACCTTCATGGACAAGGATTAGCAGCCAATACGATTTCAACCTGCAAATCGGCTTTGACTAGACCAATTCTATATGCCTTCCAAATTGATCTGTCCAACGACATCTTTAACAAACTGCCGAAAGCATGTGCTCGCCTCCGCCCAGCACCCCCTCCGAAACCGATCTCCTGGTCACTAGACAAGGTGCTCCATTTCGCCTCCAACTTGGACAACGATTCATGCCCCCTCAAGGATCTGACTCAGAAAGTTATATTTTTATTTGCTCTCGCCTCGGGAGCTCGAGTCAGCGAAATAGTGGCATTATCAAGAGAAGAGGGACACATCCTGTTTGCTGATTCAGGAGAAGTGACCCTCTCCCCTGATCCGACGTTTCTCGCCAAAAATGAATTACCCACCAAAAGATGGGGCCCTTGGAGAATATGCCCCCTGAAGGAGGATGTCTCTCTATGTCCAGTAGAGAGCCTCAAGGTCTATCTTCGCAGAACTTCAAACTTTGGTGGAGGCCAACTCTTCAAAGGAGAAACATCGGGCAGCGACCTGTCACTGAAACAATTAAGAGCGAAAATCACCTACTTCATTCGCAGAGCGGATCCGAACAGTACACCCGCTGGTCATGATCCTAGAAAAGTGGCATCTTCTCTGAACTTTTTTCAGAGCATGGACTTTGAAAGCCTTAAAAACTTTACGGGCTGGAAGTCCTCGCGAGTTTTCTTTAAACATTATGCGAAACAAGTGCACGAAATCAAACATTTTGTGGTAGCCGCAGGTAGTGTTATGAAACCTGCACCTAACTCTGCGTAGAACAGTGAGTTATTTGGGACTCTAACTCTTCGGGTGCCTATGTTGACCCTCGAGTGATTCATAGTGATGTCTAAAAACACTTAGTGCTTTTATAACTGTTCTTATCCCAGGTGAAATGTCATAGTGTTACACAAGTGCCGCATGCCTTGAGCATGATGTGTTATTTAAAGACTTGCGTTCCTCGAGAACGAGTACCTACTAATCCTGAAATTCCCTTTCAGATTCAAGAGCAAGCCTTTATTTCTATGTACATTATTATTACTGTAAATGAACTTTACTTTTGCTGTAAATTATTTAATTTCTGCATTGTGAAATAAAATTTCTATTTTATTACTTATGCGTCTCCTTCAGCTCCTACTTACTATGAAATATATACTGTCATAGTTTTATTTATTCCTCCTTTCTTATGGTCATGAAGAATTTAAGATATCTATCCTTAAATTATATTCATCTTGCCTCAGTAAGGTTCCTACTCGAATACTTACTTCTGATAATCAGGAGATGAATCCTACACACAGTGCCCAACCACCACTGACCCACTCAGAATGTTCCTATACAAATATCAAACATTCTGCTTCATCTCTAAGCTATTAAAAAGCTCTTCTGTCAAGATGAATAGTCCTTCAATACCACTTTGACGTCGGCATAGCCCATGGGAACTTCCTACCAATGGGGGGCAGGATACTTCGTTCCTATGGTTCTTATCTAAGATTACTTTGCTATTTGTCAATGCCTAGGCACTTAACTCTGGGGGGAAAATCTACCACGATACATTGATTCTCTGGTACTCTTCCATCAGGACGCCATGGCTTGAGCCCAAAAAACGGATTTTGAGCGAAGCGAAAAATCTATTTTTGGGTGAGATAGCCATGGCGTCCTGATGGACCCTCCCTACTACTTCGTCAGTTTGTTCCCACCCTACACAATTGTATCATGGTGATGGGCAGCAACTGGCGCCAGGATAAAGACGCTCGTGACGTCATTAGAGCAATGGCGTCCGTTTGTTTACGTCTCGAGTATCAGTAGTAGCCACGAGTGAGATTAGCTGTGGAACGGCTCCCAGCTATTCTCAGCCCTTACACACCGAAGCGTTAACTCTGTTCGGGGTGGAGATAGCTATGTGGCACGACCAGACATGCGTGTCCCCTGTTGTATTACGATGTCTTAAAGGGAAACCTTTGAGATACTCGCTCCAGAAGTTAGAATTCTGTGATAACCTGTGGTTAAATTCTCTGGGAATATCTTAGTAGTCTTATACCCAAGGAAGCTACCAAACAGGAACCTTCCATCAGGACGCCATGGCTATCTCACCCAAAAATAGATTTTTCGCTTCGCTCAAAATCCGTTTATTATTACTAACCCATCTACAACCATAGTTGTAAAAGTATTATGTTATAGGACCATGGGCTCCAACAGGGAAAAGTAGCCCAGCGAGGAAAGTAAATACGGAAATAAATACATTAGAAGTTATGGATAATTAATACAGACTATTCTAAGATCAGTAACACCGTTAAAATACATCTAATACATATAAACTATGAAAAGAAATATATGAACAAATGACAACTGACTAAAACTCAAGAATCCTGATTCGTGATACAAGAAAGAGGAAACGACAGAGAAACAAGAGAAATATTGGATGCGAGTTGTTCCTTTCTATTAGCAACGGAAAGTCTCATTTCTCACCGGACAATATTGCCAATAGAATCACTCACTCGGGTATGTGGCAATTTCTGTCTCTGGCTTGTGAGCGAGGAGAAAGAAAGACTGACTTTCTTAGTTTATAAGTTCCTTCCCTTCAGTACTCCTACGTACTGTATACGTGTACGTGTTTTACCTTATTATTATTATTATTATTATTATTATTATTATTATTATTATTATTATTATTATTATTATTATTATTATTATTAGCTAAGCTACAAACCTAGCTGGAAAAGCAAGATGCTATAAGCCCAAGAACTCCAACAGGGAAAAATAGCCCAGTGTGGAAAGAAAATAAGGAAATAAATAAACGCTATAAGAACTAATGAAAAGTAAAATAAAATATTTTAAGAACATTAACAACATTAAAACAGATATTTCACATATAAACTATAAAAAGACTTATGTCAGCCTGTTCAACATAAAAACATTTATGAAGTTCTACTGATTCAACTACCCGATTAGGAAGATCATTCCAAAACTTGGTCACAGCTACGTATCCTTTTTTTTGCCAATCAAGAAAAGCAGTTTTTATACATTTGGGTTTAAGGAACAAAAACTACGTAGACATAAACGTTGCTTCCCATCCTTTACTGTAAAGTAAAACACGTTATCCGTATACGTAGCAGTGCTGAAGGGGCTCTAGACGTCCGAAAGACTGAAGATATTAAGGCTTTTAATAGGAAACTGAAGACTTTGTTTTCTAAGTGCTTCGATAATGTGGGCTTGAGAATGAACGAGAAACATTGTGTGTGAAATACTGAATGTCTTGGAATGTATACGATAAAATGACTGTGAAGGTCCTATAGAGAGGGAAGTTCCCCTGCTGTATAGAACTAGAAAAGTAGTAACCCTTCAAGTAAAGTGAAGTAGCAAGAAGTCAATGAAATTTGGGGGATATCGTAGTGATCATTGACATAACTTTTTGAAAAGAGGATTATTAATCATACTAGTGTACTGGACCTATTAATGACAGATATATATATATATATATATATATATATATATATATATATATATTGTATATATATATATACATATATATATATATATATATATATATATATATATACATATATATATATATATATATATATATATATATATATATATATATATATATATATACATATATATATATTTAGATATGTACACGCACAAAGATTCAACCCTTTCCACCCCTTTCTCATTTCGTAATCATAATACGCTAGTTTGGGCAATTTGTGGGAGATTGTTGTTTTCCGAGTGGTTGCAGTCCAACGTAATATATATATATATATATATATATATATATATATATATATATATATATATATATATATATATATATATATATATAGCGCCAGACACATGCTCTTTGTTATATAGGGGATATTGAAAGATCTGGAACATATCAGGAGAAACATTACTAAATCCCTAACTAATTGAGACCTTCAAACTTCTTATTTAGTTAAAGGAAAAGGTAAATAAAGTATTGCTTACAAAATGCATTTGTGTGGTAATTATGGAATAGTTTTACATATTCAATGAGCTTCCTTAATTAGGCAGTTATCTTATACACAATAGATCTATTTTAACGTTGTTAATCATCTTAAGATATATATATTTTTTATTCATTACTTCTCATATATATGGTAGTTTATTTATATCCTTATTTCCATTCATCATTAGGCTATTTTCCCTATTGGATTCCTTGGTCTTATAGCATTCTGCTTTTCCCACTAGGGTTGTAGCTTAACATTCATTAACATATATATAATTTAGGAATACTAAAAAGACTCGGTATGAAAGGAAGACATGAATAGCGTAATAATTCCTATACTGGCGTTCGAATAGCTTGGGTTAACAACGACAAAAACACACCCTCCAGGTACCACATTTTAGGATTTAGTATATCCCTTTTTGCATTCTGGACAGTTGTGGAAATTATTGTGTTCAGAAATTTAGCAATAAG
>NC_090755.1:5270223-5287723 GCF_036898095.1 Palaemon carinicauda
TATTTTAAATTAGTGGTAATGTTGTTAAAGATGGAGATGAAATGAATTGGAAATTGTATCTTTAATTAGTGGTAATATTGTTAAGGATGGAAATGAAATGAATTGGAAATTGTATTTTAAACTAGTGGTAATGTTGTTAAAGATGGAAATGAAATGAATTGGAAATTGTATTTTAAATTAGTGGTAATGTTGTTAAAGATGGAAATGAAATTAATTGGAAATTATATTTCAAATTAGTGATAATGTTGTTAAAGATGGAGATGAAATGAATTGGAAATTGTATTTCAAATTAGTGGTAATGTTGTTAAAGATGGAGATGAAATGAATTGGAAATTGTATTTTAAATTAGTGGTAATGTTGATAAAGATGGAAATGAAATGAATTGGAAATTGTATTTTAAACTAGTGGTAATGTTGTTAAAGATGGAAATGAAATTAATTGGAAATTGTATTTTAAATTAGTGGTAATGTTGTTAAAGATGGAAATGAAATTAATTGAAAATTGTATTTTAAACTAGTGGTAATGTTGTTAAAGATGGAAATGAAATGAATTGGAAATTGTATTTTGAATTAGTGGTAATGTTGTTAAAGGTGAAAATGAAATGAATAGGAAATTGTATTCTAAATTAGTGGTAATGTTGTTAAAGATGGACATGAAATGAATTGGAAATTGTATTTTGAATTAGTGGTAATGTTGTTAAAGGTGAAAATGAAATGAATTGGAAATTGTATTTTGAATTAGTGGTAATGTTGTTAAAGATGGAAATGAAATGAATTGGAAATTGTATTTTTAATTAGTGGTAATGTTGTTAAAGGTGAAAATGAAATGAATAGGAAATTGTATTCTAAATTAGTGGTAATGTTGTTAAAGATGGACATGAAATGAATTGGAAATTGTATTCTAAATTAGTGGTAATGTTGTTAAAGGGGAAAATGAAATGAATAGGAAATTGTATCTAAATTAGTGGTAATGTTGTTAAAGATGGAAATGAAATGAATTGGAAATTGTATTCTAAATTAGTGGTAATGTTATTAAAGATGGAAATGAAATTAATTGGAAATTGTATTTTGAATTAGTGGTAATGTTGTTAAAGGTGAAAATGAAATGAATTGGAAATTGTATTTTGAATTAGTGGTAATGTTGTTAAAGGTGAAAATGAAATGAATTGGAAATTGTATTTTGAATTAGTGGTAATGTTGTTAAAGGTGAAAATGAAATGAATTGGAAATTGTATTCTAAATTAGTGGTAATGTTATTAAAGATGGAAATGAAATTAATTGGAAATTGTATTTTGAATTAGTGGTAATGTTGTTAAAGATGGACATGAAATGAATTTGAAATTGTATTCTAAATTAGTGGTAATGTTGTTAAAGGTGAAAATGAAATGAATAGGAAATTGTATTCTAAATTAGTGGTAATGTTGTTAAAGATGGACATGAAATGAATTGGAAATTGTATTTTGAATTAGTGGTAATGTTGTTAAAGGGGAAAATGAAATGAATTGGAAATTGTATTCTAAATTAGTGGTAATGTTGTTAAAGGTGAAAATGAAATGAATAGGAAATTGTATTCTAAATTAGTGGTAATGTTGTTAAAGGTGAAAATGAAATGAATAGGAAATTGTATTCTAAATTAGTGGTAATGTTGTTAAAGGTGAAAATGAAATGAATTTGAAATTGTATTCTAAATTAGTGGTAATGTTGTTAAAGGTGAAAATGAAATGAATAGGAAATTGTATTCTAAATTAGTGGTAATGTTGTTAAAGATGGAAATGAAATGAATTGGAAATTGTATTTTGAATTAGTGGTAATGTTGTTAAAGGTGAAAATGAAATGAATAGGAAATTGTATT
Source organism: Palaemon carinicauda (assembly GCF_036898095.1). Classification (NCBI taxonomy): domain Eukaryota; kingdom Metazoa; phylum Arthropoda; class Malacostraca; order Decapoda; family Palaemonidae; genus Palaemon; species Palaemon carinicauda. The sequence goes on from NC_090755.1 coordinate 5,272,075, forward strand.
CTAAATTAGTGGTAATGTTGTTAAAGATGGACATGAAATGAATTGGAAATTGTATTCTAAATTAGTGGTAATGTTGTTAAAGGGGAAAATGAAATTAATTGGAAATTGTATTTTGTATTAGTGGTAATGTTGTTAAAGATGAAAATGAAATGAATTGGAAATTGTATTTTAACTAGTGGTAATGTTGTTAAATATGGAGATGAAATGAATTGGAAATTGTATTTTAAATTAGTGGTAATGTTGTTAAAGATGGAGATGAAATGAATTGGAAATTGTATCTTTAATTAGTGGTAATATTGTTAAAGATGGAAATGAAATGAATTGGAAATTGTATTTTAAACTAGTGGTAATGTTGTTAAAGATGGAAATGAAATGAATTGGAAATTGTATTTTAAATTAGTGGTAATGTTGTTAAAGATGGAAATGAAATTAATTGGAAATTATATTTCAAATTAGTGATAATGTTGTTAAAGATGGAGATGAAATGAATTGGAAATTGTATTTCAAATTAGTGGTAATGTTGTTAAAGATGGAGATGAAATGAATTGGAAATTGTATTTTAAATTAGTGGTAATGTTGATAAAGATGGAAATGAAATGAATTGGAAATTGTATTTTAAACTAGTGGTAATGTTGTTAAAGATGGAAATGAAATTAATTGGAAATTGTATTTTAAATTAGTGGTAATGTTGTTAAAGATGGAAATGAAATTAATTGAAAATTGTATTTTAAACTAGTGGTAATGTTGTTAAAGATGGAAATGAAATGAATTGGAAATTGTATTTTAAACTAGTGGTAATGTTGTTAAAGATGGAAATGAAATTAATTGGAAATTGTATTTTAAACTAGTGGTAATGTTGTTACAGGTGGAAATTAAATTAATTGGAAATTATAATTTAGATTAGTGATAATGTTGTTAGAGATGGAGATGAAATGAATTGGAAATTGTATTTCAAATTACTGGTAATGTTGTTAAAGATGGAGATGAAATGAATTGGAAATTGTATTTCAAATTAGTGGTAATGTTGTTAAAGATGGAAATCAAATGAATTGGAAATTGTATTTTAAATTAGTGGTAATGTTGTTAAAGATGGAAATGAAATGAATTGGAAATTGTATTTTAAATTGGTGATAATGTTGTTAGAGATGGAGATGAAATGAATTGGAAATTGTATTTCAAATTACTGGTAATATTGTTAAAGATGGAGATGAAATGAATTGGAAATTGTATTTCAAATTAGTGGTAATGTTGTTAAAGATGGAAATCAAATGAATTGGAAATTGTATTTTAAATTACTGGTAATGTTGTTAAAGATGGAAATGAAATGAATTGGAAATTGTATTTTAAATTGGTGATAATGTTGTTAAAGATGGACGTGAAGTGAATTGTAAATTGTTTTTTAAATTAATGGTAATGTTGTTAAAGATGGAGATGAAATGAATTGGAAATTTTATTTCAAATTAGTGGTAATATTGTTAAAGGTGAAAATGAAATAAAAGGAACTGGAAATTGTATTTTGAAACAGTGGTAACATTGTTAAAAATTAAAACGAAAGAAGAGGGATTGGAAATATTATTTCAAATTAATGGTAATATTATTAAATATTTCCACTTAACATCGCCCCCACATAGAAGTGGGAAAAGATGTAGACAAAGAAAAAGAAGAAGAGGTAATATTGTTAAAGGATAAAATTCGATAGTACCTTCCTTCCCTTCTTTCTTTCGCTTTGTGGTAATATCTGAATATTTACAGTACTTGCTGTTTTTAAACACTCATTACGCTCATGATTATGACGACGCTGACATGAGTGTGTGTGTTTGTGTGTAGGTAAACATAATTCTTTTCCACCACAACAGCCATTATGACAAATTGACCATTTTTTTAGATTTTGAATATTTTGAGTTAAGAATTTTCGTAGATTTTTCTTTAAACTCTAATAATAAAAAAAATAAATTCTTGCAAACATCGTGTATGTAGCCTACGCTTAAGCACACGTGTAAAATCTAAAACAAGAGAAAGGATATATATGTGGCTGAGAGTCTAATAAATAAAGAAAATATGAAGATAAAACAAAATTGATATAAGAAAAGAAATAACCATAATCTCTAAACATGAATGTCAGCTTGAATAAACTGTAGCTTACGATAAGTAAAACAAATGTCACTCAATAATCCTTCTTGAATGACGAGATGGTGGGATTCAATCGCTTTTATGATGACCATATTCTTTATTTTTCGATTTGTTAATCCTATCAAGAACATGTTAATATCCTCATTATGAGAGAGAGAGAGAGAGAGAGAGAGAGAGAGAGAGAGAGAGAGAGAGAGAGAGAGAGAGAGAGAGAGAGAGAGAGCTGAGAAATGGGGACCTGACGGAACCAATTTCAACTGATGTTGAGGAAATGACAATCTATGGAGGGTTCGATTCCCTTGTGGTTTTCCTTCCGAGCCAGCGAGAGAACGCACAGAAATGGGATTTGATTCCTCTCTCCTTTTCTCTATTGCTCTCTACTTTACGTTTGCTCGTCTCTTGATATTTATAAAAAAAATTTAAATAGAAGCACGTATAAATACATTCTCTTGCGCGTCTATTGATATTTATAAAAAAATTGAATAGAAGCACGTATAAATATATTCTCTTGCGCGTCTATTGATATTTATAAAAAAAAAAGATTTAAATAGAAGCACGTATAAATACATTCTCTTGCGTATCTCTTGATATCTATGAATAGAAGCACGTATAAATATATTCTCTCACTTCTAGAATTAGTGGAAATTAGATTATAATGTTAATAGTGTTATTTCATTTCGATTAATTATTAACTGAAGGAACGACATGGTGTTCGAAGTAGATACTGAATTGTTGAAAGGAGAATGGGAAAAATAACTAGACTAAATGAGCACGGGCTCTTGTCTAGGAGAGTGGCCTGTTGAATATATCTGAGCAAAGATCTGGCAGCAATTCTAGTCTTCCAGAAGCGTTTTAAACATTACAATGAATGTAATTGAGGTAAACGGATTAGATGGTAATGAATATTGAAGAGAGAAATGACCAAAGAAAATAATAATATTGAAATAAATTTACTGAAATAACTAGACAAAACTTCGGATAGTAAACAATAAGTCTTCGAAGAATTAGACAATGTTATTTTAAAAGGGTGATATTAATTTGTATGCATATAAAAGGTTTTAGGAAGCATAGCGTTGTTATGGCCTATTGGTAATCTCCCTGCCTGGTAATCGTTTGACTGGGATTCGAGTCCCGCTTAAACTCCTTAGATAATTTAGTATCTGCAACCTCCCTGGGTTTGCTACGTTTCGGCGTAGCCCATTTGGCGTCGCCATTTCGGCGTAGCCGATTCTCCATCGGAAAACTAGCAGCACTATTCGGCGTAGCCGTTTAGGCGTCACATTGTTTCGGCGTCTTTTTTTTTTTTTTTAAATACCCAATGACTTATTTATTTATTTATGTATGGAAATTTAGAAAAAAAAATCAAGGAATAATGTCAATGAAAATCTTTAATCGAAAAAAAAAAATAAAATTTTTATTCACTTAGAGTATAAAGGATCCTATTAAAACAATAATGGAATAATGCATATTAAAAACATTACATTGAAAATATTATATTACAAAATTAAAACTAAGCAAAGTTCTTTTAACCTTAGGGACTAATTCTTCATTTCGTAATTATGAGCAATACCCTTCAGGAAATCAATAGGCTTTAATGACTCAACTTCCATTACTATTTTTTTTTTTATTCTTTCATCAGCATCTCTATATTTCTTTAGTTTTTGGGGAGGTGGATATCCAGCAATTTTTTTTTTCTAGAAATGCATCACGTCCTTTCTGAACTTTCCTCAAGGCATCAATAAATCCTTCATATGCAGTCTTACTTTACACAGATCGTTCTGTTCACATCGCCAAAATTTTAATTCAGAATCACTTTTGCTTGTTGCATCAAAAATAAAAAGGTATTCTTCGTGAATCACTTCGTTTCTTCCACGTTTTGTTAAAATATCTCCTTCCATGTCGTGAAATAGGGCTTAGACAACTGAAACAAGTAAATCTAAACAAAAGAAGGAAATAACAAAAAAAAATTTCTTTAATTGGTTAAAGTGAGTGAGAACTAATTACACTATAACATCGAAGTACTTATTTTATGTAAACAGAAGAAGGAAACGTAAACAAATTCAATTTCTTAGAATGATTAAAGTGAGTGAGAGCTAATTATACTTTAACAAAGAAGTTATTTATGATTAGCGATATATGTATATATATACATAATATATATATATATATATATATATATATATATATATATATATATATTATATATATATATATATATATATATATATATATATATATATATTTACAAAGTAATAGTTGACGCCCAACAGTCTCTCCGCCGAAAAATTCTGATGCCGAATCGGCTACGCCTAACTGGCCACGCCGAAACGGCGACGCCAAATGGGCTACGCCGAAACGTCTCATTTCCAACCTCCCTATCCCTGTGAGCTAATGATGGAGGGCGGGGGATTGTGGGACCCTATTGCCTAGCCCTCCCTGGTCCTAGCTTGGATAGAAAGGGGGCTTTGGCACTGATGTTGTCTACATTGTCAGTCTCTTGGACATTGTCTTGCTTGCCAGGGCAATGTCACTGTCCCTTGCCTCTGACATCCAGGAGTGGCCTTTAAACCCTCAAACATTATGATATTAATTTGTATGTAAATACTGAGTTTTAGGAAGCATAGGACTGCTGTGGCCTATTGGCAATGTCCCTGTCTGGTGATCGCCAAACTAGGATTCGAGTCCCACTCAAACTCATTAGTTTCCTTAGTCGTCTGCAGCCTCACCATCGGTTTGAGCTAATGATGTGGGGTTTGCAGAGCTTTTAGGTCTAGCTGCTGATTCATCAGCAGCCATTGCCCGGCCCTCACTGGTCGTAGCTTGGCTGGGGAGAGGGCTTGGGCGCTGATCATATGTATATATGGTCAGTCACTAGAGCACTGTCCTGCTTGCTAGGGCAATGTCACTGTCAATTGCCTCTGCCATTCATGAGTGGCCTTTAAACTTTTTTGTAATTGTTTAAGCTTTCAGTTTCAAATTTTAAGCTTTCAATTGTACAATAAATATACTGAATTAGTAATAGTCGGAAGTCGTGACCTTGATTTGAGTTACATTTCTGATATAAATAATTGAAAACAGATCATGAATATTGATATGGGAATCGATAATTGACAATAATTGATAATTAAATTGATAATTGATAACAATAGTCATAATTAACAAGCTTTGACTTCCAGCAGTACTCATAAAGCTATAAAAAGGAATTTTCTTTTAAGTAATTTATATGAATAAAAAACGGAAATTTTCTCTGTCACGATTTGCAGCTCAGACCGTTGCCCTTTTTCACTCTAAAATATGTGAAATAGGCCATTTAGAACCCGGGTTTTTATATAAGCTACAAAAATATTCAATACGGAGAGAGAGAGAGAGAGAGAGAGAGAGAGAGAGAGAGAGAGAGAGAGAGAGAGAGAGAGAGGAGAGAGAGCTGAATTGCGTGCATTTATTGGCGTTTATTTGAAGATATATCTGACAAGAAATCTGCACACTGATGTTTCTATATCCAAATATAAGAGCGGTAAATGAAAAAATATATAAATAATCAACGAGAATTATATAAATAAACAAAACCAACAGTTATGTCATCCATTGAAAAATTCTTTCAAAACCTAATGCGAATTTCGTCGACGTAACTTCGCCTGAACAGATATTTTTTATCAATAACATAAGAACAAAAAGATTAAGACTAACTTACGAAGGAAATTCCTTTTCCAAGAGAGAGGATTAGAGAAAAGGGAGAAAGGTGTTTGACTTTTTCCCATGAAATAAAAGTTTGATTTTTTTTCCAAGGAACAGAACATTTGAGAATTTTTTTCCACGGAAGTACATATTTGAGGATTTTCCCAAGGAAGAAAAAGTTTGATATTTTTTTCAAGGAAGAGAAAATTCGATTTTTCCAAGGAAAAAACCGTTTGAGAGTTTTTCCAAGGAAGAAAAATTTTGAGAATATTTTCCAAGGAAGGATTTTTTTCCAGGTATAATAATGTTTGAGAAATTTTTCTAAGGAAGAAAAAGTCTGAATCTTTTTTTTCCAAGGAAGAAAAAGTTTGAGAATCTCCCGATGAGATTTTAATAATTCACGATAATGTAAAACAGATTTGCAAGAGAAGGCCCCATGAAGGGTAAATTGGATCCGTATTCCTTTAGGGAACAATAGCTATATGGAAGAAGAATTGTTTAAGCCTATTTTGAAATAGTTAATGGTCCTAAATAGTATGGAAAGATATCATTATCATTATTATCATTAAATGAAAAAAAAAATATATGAAAAATTTAAAAAATTTAAAAAAAACATACAAAAATATAAGAAATAATAAAAATAATGATAATAATAATAATAATAATAATATTAATAATAAAAATAATAATTTTTATATTTATATTGATAGTGATATTAATATTAATATCATTAATATCAATATTACAAGCTAAGTTGCGGCCCTAGTTGGAAAAGCAGGATGTTATAAGCCCAGGGGCTCCAACGGGATAAAAATAGCAGTGAGGGAAAGGAAACAAGGAAATATATAAAAATATAATCAAATACAAATATGGTTAAATATATACTGTATAATCTGGCGGGGAGTTCAGTCATTAATAATAATAATGATAATGATATTGATAATAATAATAATAATATCATTAATAACAATAATAATAACAATAATGATAATAATAGTAATGATGATGATGATGATGATGGTATTAAAGAAAAAAAAAAAAAAATAATAATAATAATAATAATAATAAAGACAAATCTGCATTATGACTTAAATTGGATGAGGTTGAGCAAATCCTGCAGGAAATCTCGTTGGCCTCTCCATTCCAATTCTGGATCTGACCCTCTTAGCGCTGGCTGACTACATTCTGGGTCGAGAGTCAATTCTGGATTTAGGTAATTTCGTGCGTTTAGACAATCTCTCTCTCTCTCTCCTCTCTCTCTCTCTCTCTCTCTCTCTCTCTCTCTCTCTCTCTCTCTCTCTCTCTCTCTGACAATACATTTATGTGTAATTTATATTAACTGATTTTATATAAGGTTCGTTCTATACTAATAAAAGTTATCTCTCTCTATCTCTCTCTCTCTCTCTCTCTCTCTCTCTCTCTCTCTCTCTCTCTCTCTCTCTCTCCTGACAATACATTTGTGTGCAATTTATATTAACTGAAGGGTTTAGAACCATCTTCTATTGGTTCTTTCTATACTAATGAACGTTACCTCTCTCTCTCTCTCTCTCTCTCTCTCTCTCTCTCTCTCTCTCTCTCTCTCTCTCCTGACAACACTGTATGTACAATATATATCAATTTATGACTAGGAACTATTTTCTATAGGAACGTTCTATATTAATGAAAGTTATCTCTCTCTCTCATAGAAACTTACACCCAATCATTCTCCATACACCCAAAAGCCCTGTGTACCATAACAACATTTCCATCTCTTGGGAGTGTATATCTAATTACAGAAACTTAAACCCAATCATTCTCCATACACCCAGAAGACCTGTGTACCATAATAACATTTCCATCTCTTGAGAGTATATATCTAATTACAGAAACTTACACCCAATCATTCTCCATACACCCAGAAGCCCTGTGTACCATGACAACATTTCCATCTCTTGGGAGTGTATATCTAATTACAGAAACTTACACCCAATCATTCTCCATACACCCAGAAGCCCTGTGTACCATAACAACATTTCCATCTCTTGGGAGTGTATATCTAATTACAAAAACTTACACCCAATCATTCTCCATACACCCAGAAGCCCTGTGTACCATGACAACATTTCCATCTCTTGGGAGTGTATATCTAATTACAAAAACTTACACCCAATCATTCTCCATACACCCAGAAGCCCTGTGTACCATGACAACATTTCCATCTCTTGGGAGTGTATATCTAATTACAGAAACTTACACCCAATCATTCTCCATACACCCAGAAGCCCTGTGTACCATAACATTTCCATCTCTTGGGAGTGTATATCTAATTACAGAAACTTACACCCAATCATTCTCCATACACCCAGAAGCCCTGTGTACCATAACAACATTTCCATCTCTTGAGAGTATATATCTAATTACAGAAACTTACACCCAATCATTCTCCATACACCCAGAAGCCCTGTGTACCAAGACAACATTTCCATCTCTTGGGAGTGTATATCTAATTGCAGAAACTTACACCCAATCATTCTCCATACACCCAGAAGCCCTGTGTACCATAACATTTCCATCTCTTGGGAGTGTATATCTAATTACAGAAACTTACACCCAATCATTCTCCATACACCCAGAAGCCCTGTGTACCATAACATTTCCATCTCTTGGGAGTGTATATCTAATTACAGAAACTTACACCCAATCATTCTCCATACACCCAGAAGACCTGTGTACCATGACAACATTTCCATCTCTTGAGAGTATATATCTAATTACAGAAACTTACACCCAATCATTCTCCATACACCCAGAAGACCTGTGTACCATGACAACATTTCCATCTCTTAGGAGTGTATATCTAATTACAGAAACTTACACCCAATCATTCTCCATACACCCAGAAGCCCTGTGTACCATGACAACATTTCCATCTCTTGAGAGTGTATATCTAATTACAGAAACTTACACCCAATCATTCTCCATACACCCAGAAGCCCTGTGTACCATGACAACATTTCCATCTCTTGGGAGTGTATATCTAATTACAGAAACTTACACCCAATCATTCTCCATACACCCAGAAGCCCTGTGTACCATAACATTTCCATCTCTTGGGAGTGTATATCTAATTACAGAAACTTACACCCAATCATTCTCCATACACCCAGAAGCCCTGTGTACCATAACAAAATTTCCATCTCTTGAGAGTATATATCTAATTACAGAAACTTACACCCAATCATTCTCCATACACCCGGTAGAAGCCCTGTGTACCATGACAACATTTCCATCTCTTGGGAGTGTATATCTAATTACAGAAACTTACACCCAATCATTCTCCATACACCCAGAAGACCTGTGTACCATGACAACATTTCCATCTCTTAGGAGTGTATATCTAATTACAGAAACTTACACCCAATCATTCTCCATACACCCAGAAGCCCTGTGTACCATAACAACATTTCCATCTCTTGGGAGTGTATATCTAATTACAGAAACTTACACCCAATCATTCTCCATACACCCAGAAGCCCTGTGTACCATAACAACATTTCCATCTCTTGGGAGTGTATATCTAATTACAGAAACTTACACCCAATCATTCTCCATACACCCAGAAGACCTGTGTACCATGACAACATTTCCATCTCTTGAGAGTATATATCTAATTACAGAAACTTACACCCAATCATTCTCCATACACCCAGAAGACCTGTGTACCATGACAACATTTCCATCTCTTGGGAGTGTATATCTAATTACAGAAACTTACACCCAATCATTCTTCATACACCCAGAAGCCCTGTGTACCATAACAACATTTCCATCTCTTGGGAGTGTATATCTAATTACAGAAACTTACACCCAATCATTCTCCATACACCCAGAAGCCCTGTGTACCATAACAACATTTCCATCTCTTGGGAGTGTATATCTAATTACAAAAACTTACACCCAATCATTCTCCATACACCCAGAAGCCCTGTGTACCATAACATTTCCATCTCTTGCGAGTGTATATCTAATTACAGAAACTTACACCCAATCATTCTCCATACACCCAGAAGCCCTGTGTACCATGACAACATTTCCATCTCTTGGGAGTGTATATCTAATTACAGAAACTTACACCCAATCATTCTCCATACACCCAGAAGCCCTGTGTACCATAACAACATTTCCATCTCTTGGGAGTGTATATCTAATTACAGAAACTTACACCCAATCATTCTCCATACACCCAGAAGCCCTGTGTACCATAACAACATTTCCATCTCTTGAGAGTGTATATCTAATTACAGAAACTTACACCCAATCATTCTCCATACACCCAGAAGCCCTGTGTACCATAACATTTCCATCTCTTGGGAGTGTATATCTAATTACAGAAACTTACACCCAATCATTCTCCATACACCCAGAACACCTGTGTACCATGACAACATTTCTAACTCCCCAATCATTCTCCATACACCCAGAAGACCTGTGTACCATGACAACATTTCCATCTCTTAGGAGTGTATATCTAATTACAGAAACTTACACCCAATCATTCTCCATACACCCAGAAGCCCTGTGTACCATGACAACATTTCCATCTCTTGGGAGTGTATATCTAATTACAGAAACTTACACCCAATCATTCTCCATACACCCAGAAGCCCTGTGTACCATGACAACATTTCCATCTCTTGGGAGTGTATATCTAATTACAGAAACTTACACCCAATCATTCTCCATACACCCAGAAGCCCTGTGTACCATGACAACATTTCCATCTCTTGGGAGTGTATATCTAATTACAGAAACTTACACCCAATCATTCTCCATACACCCAGAAGACCTGCGTACCATAACAACATTTCCATCTCTTGGGAGTGTATATCTAATTACAGAAACTTACACCCAATCATTCTCCATACACCCAGAAGCCCTGTGTACCATGACAACATTTCCATCTCTTGGGAGTGTATATCTAATTACAGAAACTTACACCCAATCATTCTCCATACACCCAGAAGCCCTGTGTACCATGACAACATTTCCATCTCTTGGGAGTGTATATCTAATTACAGAAACTTACACCCAATCATTCTCCATACACCCAGAAGCCCTGTGTACCATGACAACATTTCCATCTCTTGGGAGTGTATATCTAATTACAGAAACTTACACCCAATCATTCTCCATACACCCAGAAGACCTGTGTACCATGACAACATTTCCATGTCTTGGGAGTGTATATCTAATTACAGAAACTTACACCCAATCATTCTCCATACACCCAGAAGCCCTGTGTACCATGACAACATTTCCATCTCTCGAGAGTATATATTTAATTACAGAAACTTACACCCAATCATTCTTCATACACCCAGAAGCCCTGTGTACCATAACAATGCGGACTCAGATTATTTCCATCAAAGGAATGCCAAAACTCCAATTAGGCGTCCTGTCAAGGATTCCTTCGATGAGAGAGACAAAGGAAGATGAGAGAATAGAAATCATGTTTTCATTCGAGCATTTCTCGACTGTTTTCCCCAGTGTGTTTTTTAGGTCGTTTATGAATGTAAATATTTTGTATATGAAGGCAAATATGATATGATATTATTGTTTCGTAAGAGGAATAGTTTCGTTGGAATTTCTGTCAGAGTTTATGATGTATGATGGTATTTGGGTAGCAGTTGGCAGTTCGACATTTTCAGCAAGTCAGGATGTTTATATATAATATATATATATATATATATATATATATATATATATATATATATATATATATATATATATATATATATATTTTTATATATATGTATATATAAATATATATATATATATATATATATATATATATATATATGATTATGTACACGTGTACATGCAGACACATAGGCTTATTATGCATATAAATATATATATATATATATATATATATATATATATATATATATATATATATATATATATATATATATATAAATTTATATATATGCTTATGCACATCTATATATATATATATATATATATATATATATATACATATATGTATATATATATATATATATATATATATATATATATATATATATATATATATATAAAAGAATAAATAATTATGTACAAATACACACATACAATTATTTATATAAGTATTTATAAGCATAGGCATACACACACACATACACACACACACACACACACACACATATATATATATATATATATATATATATATATATATATATATATATATATATATATATATATATATACTTTTAAGTACCAGATTCTGATTCTAAATTTCAAATTCACCGAACGCCACTCACTCGCTCAGGGAATCAGGGACGAAAGTTTGAATACATTATATATATTCTTTGAAATCTTCTCTTCCTTTTCGGTCTCGGCGGGAAACCTAGTTTGGCTACATTACGTCTTCCGAAAATTTTTCTTCTACTCTTTGGTTAACTTTAATTTACAGTTTTTTTTTTATTTTGCCGTATTTTCTATTGTAATATTTTCTTTCATTTGGGATTTAAAAGAAATTGGTATTTACTTTAACAAGATTTTTCTTATGAAATTTTGAAATACCTTATATGTGACTCAGAATGTACAGTATATATGCATATATTGTACAGCTAGCAGAGATAAACAAAGATATACGTATGAATGTGTATATATATATGTGTATATATGCAATATATATATATATATATATATATATATATATATATATATATATATATATATATGTATGTATATATATGACTCGTTAATGAAAGTTGATTTAGCGAAAAAATAAGGTAATATGGGAGGTTAAGCTAAAGCTTCTATCTTTACTTAGAGACGTCAGTTTCTTTAGCATAATCCCACTAAAAGGAGAGATATAATCTTTATAATCTAATACTAATTGAAAAATAATAGTATGAAAACAATGAAGAGGATAATGATACTCTAAAACTAAACTTAGAAAAACTAGAATTTTAACTTCTGAAATATCGATAAGGAATTTATTCTTCATGTTCATTCTATTTTGTCTAAGGAATAGAAGCATTCTAGATTATCCACAAGCACCACCTCTACGCACACACACTCTCTCTCTCTCTCTCTCTCTCTCTCTCTCTCTCTCTCTCTCTCTCTCTCTCTCTCTCTCTCTCTCAAAATTTTAAAATCTACAATATGTATACGAAGTTTGGCAAAATAATTTGCACTGACAGGACTCTGAGAAAACGGTTCTTAGCTCTCTCTCTCTCTCTCTCTCTCTCTCTCTCTCTCTCTCTCTCTCTCTCTCTCTCTCTCTCTCTCTCTCTCTCACCTGTAGCCCTTTGTACTCTATAAGAGTAGAAACCCTTAAGCCTTCGTACAGCAAAAAGGAAGACAGAAGACAAAACAAGATAGAATTCTGAAGAGTTAAATGGAACACCTGCAGTGGAATCAAGATGAGGGAAATGTTGTTATAAAAGAAAAGAACTCTGTTTTGTTCTACCTTAGGAGAACAGGTGTGCTTTCGCCTTGGAACGGTCCGGGAATATGTCTGAATGCAATATGTCTGAATACAATATGGCTGAATACAATATGTCTGAATACCAGATGAAAGGAAGATAATTGGATAGACGCCGTTGGGAGAACGATAGGATGTTATTGTGAGAGTTCGAGCCTATTCTTCTCGAAGGAGGGGCCTTTTTGTGAGAGAGAGAGAGAGAGAGAGAGAGAGAGAGAGAGAGAGAGAGAGAGAGAGAGAGAGAGAGAGAGAGAGAGTTGTGGGAGGGAGATTTCATGTTTGGTAATGGAGACAAAGTTTAAACATCAAGAAGGAAGCAGATATTTAGATGGCAAGATAAAGTGAAGGATGATATGGAGAGAACAGGTTTGGTGGAATAGAATGCCTTTGATAGAAAGCATTGGAGAGGAAGGATTAGGCGCAACCGACCCCTTAATGTAAGGATAACGGTGGGAAAGAAGATAAAATTTAAATAGCACTAAAGGCATGAAAAAAATCTCTCTCTCTCTCTCTCTCTCTCTCTCTCTCTCTCTCTCTCTCTCTCTCTCTCTCTCTCTCTCTCTCTCTCATTGTTATTCTTTGGGGTTGGTGTCCTTATTGCTTAAAGGCCTTTTTTGGAACTAGACATCTAATTGCTTCATTCGTGTATATAAAAAAACATTACAATAAGCAATATAGTTGCATATTATAACTCCATGATTGTTGTTTTAATCAACTAATTATAAATTTGAAAAAAGAAAGAAGACAAAAGATAACGATAACGACGAATATTTGCAGCAATAAATACAAATTCTTTATTGTAATTAGTTGAAACATTAGATATTTATAGAATAGATTGTTATGTTAGCAAATTGGTTTTGCGTAATTCAAGAAATAAGTACAGCGTCCCAAATCTGTTCTATTTTAGCAAAATATGAGACATCAGTTACTAACACCTTCAATTTGATAGCTTAGGAAAATAAATAAATAGATACATGAATATATAAATAAACAAATAAATGAAAATAAATAAAACAGAGAGGAAATAATATTCTACGAGGCGAAAAAGTAACACGAAGAAATGAAAAAGACAGTATAAATAAAAACAGAGGAATGCATTGAACATGAAAAAAAACACAAATAACAAAGATAAACCTGATACCTGATACCAGTAAACGTCTGAAACTTTGGTCTCCACATCGAGTTATCAAGAAGAAACATTTGAGAAACGCCCTACGTAACTATAGTAAAAAAATTTTAGTGAGGCAGATTTGCACCGACTCGCAGGGGTGCCCTTTTCGCTCGGAAAAGTTTCCTGTTCGCTGATTGGTCGGAAGTATTCGGATAAAAATACTTCCGACCAATCAGCAATCAGGGAACTTCTCCGAGCTAAAAGGGCACCCCTGTGATTCGGTTGCAAATCTGCCTCACTAAAAAAATTGACTGTAGTGATACACTTGGATAGTGTGTTTTCAACGAATTTAAACTTTATTTCTGCCACAAGTAATCAGATTTAGAGTTACAGGACCCTCCTTAATAACTGAAGTGGGAAATCGGGGTTTTTAAGTGCGAGACAAACACCTCGTTACTTATTTGAGATAATTATTTAGTGGTTTTTAAATCTGCCGTATGCTCGATTCGCTGGCCATTAAACGTTATCCTACTGATCCTACGTTCTGCCCAAGCGGAATATGTTTCGCTACACACTTTAGTCCCTTGGGTTAGTATTTCGGCGTTAATTATCAATTATAAAAACTTAATAAAGGGGCAAATATTTCCATAAACTTTTGGTTAACCACTTCACTTACCCTAAATAGAATCAGAACTTGCAGACGTGGAAAGTTGGGGATCAGTCTCTTCTGAATCGTCTGCGCTTTGACTCAGGCGACTGGAGGTGATAAGATGATGAAGTAGCTTCTCCTCTGGATATTTCTCAACGAACGAAAACCGAGATAAATACTGCTGAAAGTATTCACACTGATTCCCAGGGTGTTTCAGCCACTCTTTCAGTTCTCGCCATGACGTTCAATATTTTGAATATGAGTGTCGGGGTTTAAAGGTTTAAAGTATACTCATGAATGGCAGGGGAAAGGGACAGTGAAATTCCCCTAGTAAGCAGGGCAATGTCATAGACACTGACCATATATACTTATGATCAGCGCCCAGGGCCCCTTTCCATCCAAGCTATGACCAAGGAGGGCCAGGCAATGGCTGCTGATGACTCAGTAGATAGACCTATAGGCTTCCCTAAAACCCCCTATCCTTAGCTCACAAGGATGGTGAGGTTGCAGCAACCAAAGGAAATAACGAGTTTGAGCGGGACTCGAACCCCAGTCTGGCGTTCACCAGTCAGGGACGTTACCACATCGGCCACCACAAACTTTTGCG
>NC_090755.1:5292723-5307723 GCF_036898095.1 Palaemon carinicauda
ATTATATTCCCAATTCATGGACAGAAAATGAGATGACTGGTGCTGACTGGTTTTCTGTTTTATGAAGAGAAAAAAGGACCTAACTATTAGAGCACCACAAGCAACTAGTCTTTCAAGAGCAACAAGTTTTGACAGGATGAATGTAGACATGTTTTTTTAAAATCTTCAATCTGTCCAAGATCGCTATGAGTTTACTCCAAGGAACATGTGGAACATGGATGAGACTTGGGTAACAACAGTTCAGAAGCCTGTTAAAGTCGTTCCTCGAAAAGGGTCTAAACAAATTGAAAAAAGGACCTCAGCAGAAAGAGGAACTCTTGTAACAGTCGCTTTAGTTTCAGCAATTGGTAATGCAGTCCATCCTTTCTTAGTTTTCCCCAGAGTTCATTTCCGCGATCATTTCCTGATTAATAGCCCTCTAGGTAGCTCAGGAGCAGCTAATCCATCAGGGTGGATGAAAGAGTCTGATTTTGTTGTGTTTCTTAACCATTTTGTGAAACATACTACTGTAAATGTTCAAAAGAGCGCCCACTGCTTTTATTACTAGACAATCATGAGTCTCACCTGTCCATAGATGGCCTGAATTATTGTAAGGCAAATGGAATTGTTGCTCTTTCATTCCCCCACACTGCTCTTATAGGATGCAACCGCTTGATATGTGTTTACGGACCACTGAAGAAGTATGTAAATAGGTCCTGTGACTCTTGGATGACAAATCCTCCAGGTTCTACAATGACTATATATGATATTCCAGGAATAATTTCCACGGCATTGACACTTGCTGTAACTCCTGCCAATATCTTTCAGGATGAAGATTTTATGGGTGCTTATGTAACAGACAGGCCTTTGTCTAATGATCTGTCTGAAATGCAAGCATACCAAGAAAATGGAAGCTCTGGTATGCTGAATCTATATCCATCAGAGGCTACAGACAAAACTACAAACCAAGCTGGTTCTCCTTCCACACTTAGGGATGCCCAATTAGAGGGGATGAATGAACTTGAGGCTCCGAATATGGCAATCAGCCACGTAAATGAACCAACACCGTCTACTTCAGGGATCTCTACACAGAAAAAAATAAACTTGGTCTTAACACCAGAAGCAGTAAGACCACTACCTAGGGTAGGTTCAAGAAAGGGAAACTCATTGAACAAAAGGAAGCGAACCACTGCAATCTTGACAGATACTCCAGTTAAAAGAGCATTGGAGGAGAAAAAGTCAAAAGTAATAGTGAAAACTGGAAGAATTATGATTTCAGGGAAAAAGAAACAAAACAAAAAATTCCAGAGAGCTCAGAATCTTAAAAGGAGGAAACCTACTGTTTGGTATGTGTAGAACCATTTTCCAATAGGAAACCGCGAGAAATCTGAGAGCAATGCCTGGTTTGCAAAAGGTGGGCTCATGAAAATTGCACTGATAAAAATTTGTTTTTTACTTGTGATCACTGTGATTCAAATGATGAATCAGACTAGCTTCCCCTTCCTTGCTTTGAAAGTGTAACATTTATTTTGTGATTTGAATGCTTTGGCAGACTACATTGAAGGTTTAAGGTATTTCATTAGATCGGTTTTTCTTTTAGTTAAAGTGAGAATTGTGATTCAAATGGTATTGTTTACTTTCTTATTTTCATAACACAAACTGTGATTTAACATAAGTTTCCCTTTCGGGCACTCAAATACTAGTTTTATTTTCTTGTTTGCCAGAGATAGTTTTAAATGATAAAAAACCATTTGTTTAAACATTTGTGATATTAAGTGCTGTGATTTCTATGATACTAGGAATAGTTGCTCTACTAAATAGTGTTTAAATAGTCTTTAAACGAGACAAAAAAATCATGAGCCAACTTGCCCCTCAGTGTGTGCCAACTTACCCCGCATGTGGGGTATGTTGGCACATGTGAGAAATATTTTTTGAAACAAATTTGTGTTTTTATTTAGTCATGAACCAGCGTCTGTGATGCAATGAAATGTAGCCAGATGTTTATATTTTTCATTCATATAATAAAATCGCAAAAATACCGCATAGTTTTATAGCTATGAATAAAAATGTAAAAAGTGTGCCAACTAGCCCCGGTCTCCCCTATATATATATAGAGAGAGAGAGAGAGAGAGAGAGAGAGAGAGAGAGAGAGAGAGAGTATACCCTTTGTAAGTGAGAATACCTTAACGTGGCGAAAGGGTTTCCGTATTGCCATGATCTGCAAAGCTGTACTAGTCTTGGTCACCATACTACATTGGTTTGCTGTGAGCAATCAGACACATATCTCCTGCCATTACCGATCCGCAGTTGGTCAGCGTGATGATCATAGATGGTCAAATCCTAGGCACGAATGTCTGAGGCCTTTGTCCTGCAGTGGACTAGAAACGGCTGCATTTGTTGTTGCTGTTGTATATATATATATATATATATATATATATATATATATATATATATATATATATATATATGTATATATCAATATATATATATATACACATATATACACATATATATATGTATATGTATATTTATATATTTATAGATACATATATATATATATATATATATATATATATATATATATATATATGCATATATATGTCATAGTATGGAAAGATACACCGAAGACTTCACTTCAAGGAGGTCAAATTCAAACACTCAGCACTTAGGTTTGGTAGGTTTCACTGAAACAGGGCCATTCTAATCAAGTGAGAAAAGTTTAGGACGACAGCCGTCATGGTCGTGCGGTTCAGTACTCAGGCTCTGAAATCCTGTGACTGCATTCGATCCCAGGCTATCGCCCATGGGGCCACCCACTTGCAAAGTGATCAGGGTCTTGCCGAGATCCTAAAACGCCTTAAATCCTCTAACGTAACACTAGATCTATTCATGATTGATATGAACAGCACAAAATGAGAACCATGGTGAAGAAATGTGGTCCAATAAAGGTAATTCAATGAAACATTGTAAAGGTTATTGCATGTTCATCTTAAAAAGGGTATAAAACCAGTGAGATTTAAGTGAAAGATTATATGTTGATTGATTCTATCGTGAGGTATGATATTATTAATGAATATTAAAAACAATCCTTATTTCAGTAAAACCACGAACCGGATCAATAAGAGTTGAACTCGTCTAGAAGTCTCTCTCTCTCTCTCTCTCTCTCTCTCTCTCTCTCTCTCTCTCTCTCTCTCCTTTGTTCAAAAATATAAATCTGAAAAGGAGAAAAAACACTAGCTTCATTAGCAACACGGATATCTCAAGTTCCGACTTTTCATTGTTCTTGTGAGTTTATGAAACGAAGTCTGTCCAAACTGTTCTGGATTTCGAAAATCCGCTGTTTTAGCACTCTGGCCTAGGGCGTTTTACATCCATTTTCTGCCCATCACCTGCAGATGCCAGTTTTAGCAACTGGTTTACAGATCAGTGGGAGGAAACGATGCCTTACCCTCGCTCTGGTTTTCATGTTCCTATGCTCGTTTCATCAATTGTTGCTTCAGAGATTATTATATTTATTGAATTGTCAGGGGGGAACCTAGAAGACATTGGGATATGATCTCTAAGGGTTGATTAAAAACGAGAAACCAAACTATAAGAAATGATGAATAAGGTATAAGCTTGGTTATAATATACGAGTCGTATCCATGTTACTGGAGCTGTCAACAGCTGTGATTCTGAGAAAACTTCAGCAGCAATGAAAGCCCTTTAAAGACAAGAAATAGATGAATCTTTTGTTAAAAGACTTGAAGATATCTATAAAGAAAGTACAACAATCCTAAAGCTACATAGAAATAGTTATCCCCTTTTAATGACGTAGAAATAATTGAAAAATTACAGTGGACTGAAAATTATGGCGGGAAAAATAATTCTTGTTCTTATCTTATGCTATTTTGGTTGATGATATAATTCACAATTCCGAGTTCATGTTGATGAATGAATACATTATAATTCATCCTTTTTTTATAGATATGATAATACAATTGTTTGGCTTTATAATGGGGTCTATGTTTGTAGATGAGCGGTGTATTGATAATATCAATAACATTTTCCATACTTCACATTTACATGTAAATAAAACCGGTATTATTGATACCATTTTAGAATCATTGCTAGGGCTAAAAGATCAAGTTTTCTTTTGTTAAAAATATCTCTATACATATAAAAAAATATATATATATATCTATATATAAACCTGTGCACATACACACATACCTACATAACATGTACAGTATATATATATATATATATATATATATATATATATATATATATATATACATATATATATATATATATATATATATATATATATTATATACATATATATATTTATATATATACATATATATGCATATATATATAAATATATATGTATCATATATATGAATGCATACATTCTTAAACACACACACACTGACACACATACGCACATATTATATATATATATATATATATATATATATATATATATATATATATATATATAAGTACACACACGCAAATATATATATATATATATATATATAAGTACACACACACGCACACAAACACACACACACACACACACACACACATATATATATATATATATATATATATATATATATATATATATATATATATATATATATATATATATATATATATATATATATATCTTTCCGGTCACGCCAAGCTCTTCTTTTTCCACTAATCCTTTTGTATCCAATGAAGGATGAGACGGAGACTTTTCCTAAGAAAACTCCTGGAAAAAATTCCTTTCCTTTTTATCCAAGGAACATTTTAGATCCTGAATTTTGCCTCGAAGTCATGACGCTTTTTTAGGAATTTCGAAAATCTTGTTAATGTTGGTAAGTGAAGCATGAAAATGATTATCAGTTTTTTTCATTTGTTTGATGCTTTAGTCATTTTTTTTAATTGGATGCTTCTGTCATATAAAAATACAGGAGAATAATTGTTTTCTAGTGAAAATTTAGTGGAACTTTGGATATACCATTTTATTAGTATCTAAATTCTAAAATGGTAACAAGCACGGAAAATTAAATGGAAATCCTTTCGCAATATGTTATATATTATTCAATTAATTTTGGTATATTTACATAAAATGTAAAGCTTAAGAAGCATTAAATGTCTGTTAAACAACTACTGTAAATGTTGAAACTGATATTATTTGCCTGGGAAACATCTAATGTCTGTTATCCAATTACTGAATATCATTATTGAAACTAATATTTCTTTTAGAAGACCTACATTGTGATGTTTGAGCTTAAGAAGAAGAAGAAGAAAAAGAAGAAAGACTTTTTTTTTTTTTTATATTTTTATAGTTTATATATGAAAGATTTAATCTAATGTTGTTCCTTTTCTTAAGACATTTTATTCTAATTGTTAGATACTTCTGTCGTTTATTTAATTTCCTTATTTCCTTTCCTCACTGGGCTATTTTCCGTGTTGGAGCCCGTTGGCTTCTAGCATGCTGTTTTTCGAACTAGGGTTGTAGCTTAGCAAGTAATAATGATAACTGCTTTTCCTACTAGGACTGCGGCTTAGCAAGTAATAATAATAATAATAATAATAATAATAAGAAGAAGAAGAAGAAGAAGAAGAAGAAGAAGAAGAAGAAGAAGAAGAAGAAGAAGAAGAAGAAGAAGAAGGAGGATAAAGCGAGCAAGAAGAGAGAGAAACAGAAGAGTCGACTCCGAAGGTGACGTAATTGCATTTCCAGTTCGACGAGAAAACTTTTGGGCCTCGTTTCTCTTCTTCTTCTTCTTCTTCTTCTTCTTCTTCTTCTTCTTCTCTTGACGGGAAAGTCAAAAGGCGTGAAGGAAAGATCAACGTGGCGTGAACTGTGACGAAATTAGGTGTTGGGGCGAAGTTTGAAGAATCTGAAACTGGAAGGGATGTACAATGAGGAGAGATGACGGCAGGAACATGTCAGAATTATTATTATTATTATTATTATTATTATTATTATTATTATTATTATTATTATTATTAGGAAAATTGAAAAAGCAGAATGTTGAGAATTATTATTATTATTATTATTATTATTATTATTATTATCAATAGAAATGTTTGTATGACAAAAAGAACGAATAAAAGAATCAACAAAAAATATCCAAAAAAAAAAAAGAAATGAATGAAATGTGTGTAATTTACCACAACAAGAACACCTTAAAACTTTTAAAGTTCCAACTATTCATTTATATAATTAGTCAGATTCTTCCACAATTTGGGCACGGCTGGAGTAAAACTTCAATGAATATACGTTGTATTGGGCCTTACAATAAACAAAGTCAAACCATAATAATCTGAATGAAAAGGATGGTTATTATAATAAATTAATTGATATTGCACGCATAATTAGCTAATGAAACAACAATGGCATATATTAATGCAAAGATATCTATTAATGGTAGCTATTAATATCGTTTGCAAGCTCCTTTACTTTACAAAAGCAAGGGTACACCAGGTAACTAGAGGAGCATTTACTGAAGGCGGTCATACGGAATAAAACATTTTCTACACTGACCTACTTTAGCAGCTAAACGTATATTCTTACACACTGAAACTTAACGGCTCACTACCATTGACAAATCGAAGGATCTCCAACATCTGGCAATTCCACTGTCTCCCAACCATTGTCAACTGGACTGTCCCCAAACATTATCAACTAGACGGTCCCTCAACTATTGTCAACTGGACGGTCCTCAAACCATCTACAATTCCACAGTCCCCCAACCATTAGCAGCTTGGCAGTCCCCACACCATTATCAATTGGACGGTCCCCAACCATTAGCAACTCGAAGGTCCCCAAACCATTGGCAACTTGACAGTTCCCCATCAATGGCAACAAAAAGGTCCCCCAACCATTGGAAACTCAACGTCCCCCAACCATTGTCAACTCGACGGTCCCAAACATTAACAACTCGACGGTCCCCCAACCATTGGAAACTCAACGTCCCCCAACCATTGTCAACTCGACGGTCCCAAACATTAACAACTCGACGGTCCCCCAATCACTGGCAACTGAACCGTCCCCCAACCATTGTCAACTGGACGGTCCTCAACCATTGTCAACTGGACGGTCCTCAACCATTAGCAACTGGACTGTCGCCCAATCACTGGCAACTGGGCTGCCCCCAATCACTGGCAACTGGGCTGTCCCCCAATCACTGGCAACTGGGCTGTCCCCCAATCACTGGCAACTGGGCTGTCCCTCAATCCCTGGCAACTCAGCGGTTCCCCAACCATTGTAAACATAAAATAAATACCAATAAGACAGATTTTTCAAATGATTAATGACCTCGTCATTCGTTGCATTTGAATAATCTATTAAATGATAATGACAAAATATACATGAATAAATACTGGATAAAATTCGTAAGGTGTTCATTGGTTTGATACAAATGTGCATTACTCGCAACGATAAATTCCGTGGTTATAGAAGTAAGGTTTAATTGTGCGTGGAAATATGTTCAAAGTTTTAAAAGAGGAAATGTAAGAAAGTAAGGAGCAATTAATGAAAGATCAAATTAGCATAATGTACCGAAATGAAACGCACGAGGGACAGTGTTAAATGCATGCAGCAAATTAACTTCTTTAATTGATAAGAGGAATCGTTAATTGCCACTCCAAGAAATTTACTTTTACATTTTTGTTACAATACATTGAACTAAGTAATCAACTTTACTGAAGCAGATTATTTCAATCCTCTCTCAAGTCTCGTTGAGAGGAGATCCGTCTAATCTTAAGAACTGTCAATTTGTTTTACCGTCGATACCACGTGATCAGTTTCACCAAAACCACATATTTTTTTTTGTTTTTTTTTTTGTAAATCAACAATATTGGGTTTTTTTCCTGTCTGATTAATTTTTTCCGCTCTAAAAAGTATCGTAGTATTTTTTAAGCTTTTGAGTTACCTGGTTCAAGTAGGATCCTTCAGCTAGATTTCCATTTCTGTAATATGTAATTCCAAGTTCATATTGTAAACTTAACGTGTTTATGTCAACAGCACAAAATCCTCATTTCAGAGTATCATAAGATAAAGAACTTGAAAAATAAAAAAAAAATCTACATATGAAGGAGCACATATCTGTTTATATAGGGGTTTTTTATTTCCCTGTTTAGACTCACCAAGGAACGACTACTTATCCTCAGATTACCCCTCTTTATTAAATCAACCTTACCTCTAATATGGATTGCCTTACCTCCTTTCAGAAGACGGTTCCCTTTTGTTTATCCTACGGATATTTTTGTAGCCATTGTTCCCCAGAAGTCCTTGATGAATGGCACCATTGTTCCCGCCAAGCTTTTCATTGCCACAGGCACGTGTGAAGGTCAGACCATTCGAATCCATGTTCTCTCCTTAATACCAGTTACTTGGGAGTAATTCTCTTTGTTTAAGAGTCAAAAACCGTGAAATGATCTTGTTTTGAACACGAATAAAGGACTGCACGCTGCGACGGGGTAAAAACTTCTTACAATCGACTATTTACACTTTTCCACTCAGTTAATACCTTTTCAGCTCTTGGTGTCATCATGATTCCTACCCCTTCTCTTCCAACTCCATCTATTCTTTCTGGATAGATATACTCTACATATTGTCTTGGTCTAAGGTTTTCTTACCAATCCCCTTACAACGTCTTTCACTTAGGGCTAAGATATGCAAACTATATTTCATAAATTCATTCTCCACTTGCTGTAACTTCCCAATCTGATTCATAGTTCTAACATTTCAATTACCAAGAGAAATAGGAACTTGAGCTCGAGATACGTTGTCTTTAAACGGTGCACATAGAAAGTTGGAGTTTGAAATAGTGCCTTATATTACAAATATATTAACATACAGGTATAAACAAAAGTAAAACTTCCTTGTTAGTATATTACCTCATGAAATGGAAGATGATAAGATTATAAATCAATATTTTCTATAAAAAAAGCTAGGATCTTCTCTGGAAGAAATTTCAAATTTACATGTTCCTTCTTTACTTCATAATTGCGAGAAAACTACTCAAACCTCCTTGTTAATATACTAAATCATGGAAAGGAAGGTGATAATGATATAAATTAATTTTAAAGAAACAAAATAATATTTTCTGGAGGAAATTTCAAATTTACATAAATTTATGATCTTTCTTTTCTTCATAATTGTGAAATAAACAAAGCAAAAAATGTCAATATAGTAAATCATGAAAAGGAAGATAATAATAATATAAATCAATATCTTCTAAAATAAGTTAAGTTCTTTTCTGTAAGATATTTAAAATTTTCATGATCTTTCTTTTCTTCATAAACGGATTCTTATTCCAGTATAAACTCTCATGGTCTTCCACTGTCTTGTGTTAGAGTTCTCTTGCTTGAGGGTACAATCGGGCACACTATTCTATCTTATTTCTCTTCCCCTTGTTCTTTTCAAGTTTTTTTATAGTTAATATAGGAGATATTTATTTCAATGTTGTTACTGTTCTTAAAATATTTTATTTTTCCTTGTTTCCTTTCCTCACTGGGCTATTTTCCCTGTTGGAGCCCCTGGGCTTACAGCATCCTGCTTTTCCAACTAGGGTTGTAGCTTAGCAAATAATAATAATAATAATAATAATAATAATAATAATAATAATAATGAACAGTGGCTTCTTTAATGAAATAGCTCTGAGGAAGAAATGTCCATTATAATATACTCCTTTTCCTTGCTTGCTTACTTCCACTACACAAGAATTTAAGTTTCCTTCGTCAGTGTCAAGCTGCGGCTGACAATCTCAATCTGAGAGAAGGGTAGAGTTATCTTGCTTGAGGGTACAAGAGGGTACACTCGTTAATATTTTCTGCATATTCATCAAGTCTTATTTTAGATTCGTCAATATTTTCTTTAAATTCTTCAATATTTTCTTTAGATTCGTCAATATTATCTTTACATTCGTTATTATTTTTTAGATCCGTCAATATTTCTTAGATTTGTTAATATTTTCGTCAAATTCGTCAATATTTTCTTTACATTAATTTTTTTTTTTTTTTAAGATTCGTCAATATTTCTTAGATTCGTCAATATCTTCTTTAGATTCGTCAATATTTACTTTACATTAATTTCTTTTTTTAGATTCGTCAATATTTCTTAGATTCGTCAATATTTTCTTTACATTCATTTATTTTTTTAGATTCATCAATATTTTCTTTACGTTCGTTAGTATTTTCTTAGAATCGTCAATATTTTCTTAGATTCATCAATATTTTCTTAGATTCATCAATATTTTCTTTAGAATCGTCAATGTTTTCTTTAGATTCATCAATATTTTCTTTACATTCGTTAGTATTTTCTTAGAATCGTCAATATTTCCATAGTTCCATCAATATTTTCTTTAGAATCGTCAATGTTTTCTTTAGATACGTCAATATTTTCTTTAGAATCGTCAATATTTTCTTAGATTCATCAATATTTTCTTTAGAATCGTCAATGTTTTCTTTAGATTCATCAATATTTTCTTTAGAATCGTCAATATTTTCTTTAGATTCATCTATATTTTCTCAGATTCATCAATATTTTCTTACTCATCAATATTTTCTTTAAATTCCTCAATATTTTCTTAGAATCATCAATATTTTCTTTAGATTCGTGAATATTTTCCCTCCTCCCCACAAGTGTTACTTCGTTACAGAATAAAGTTTAGATGAACAAAGTCATTGATGGAAAACAAACAGTAAATAGCGAACACTGAAGCCAAATGACAACATAATTGATCAAATACTGTATTCTTTGATGTCTAATTTGCTCGTTTTTCAATTTGTTAAGCGTCTGACCTTTGGGTCCGAAAGGTGTTGTTCACTGCGAATTGGCAAACCAATTGATTCCTAATTTAACTGTTTCTGTTTTTCTTGCTCTTTTTGTGTTGTGTTGCTTTGTGCTTATTCCACAAAGACCAATTTCATTTACAGGTAATTTGTTTGAGCATAACTTTCATGTTAAAATTTTTTTGTTTTTGTGAATTGTATCATAGTTACGAATCTTGTTTTTTAATAATCGATTTCAAAGTTATTTTCTATTTTATTTTCATGTTTGTCTCATTCCTAAAATAGAAATTACTGTTATCATAATGCATTATTGAATAGATAAAAGAATAAAACAATTGAAATCACTTTTGATTAATAATAGTACGATCATTTATTTCAAGCTTTTTAGACTGAAATAATCCAGAGGAAAACTTTTAGCCTGACTAATTCATAGACTTAACGTTTACTGCATTGATGGAGGTGCCTCTAGTAGGTAATCTAGAATATCATAGTAACCAAAATAAAAACATCACTTTTTTAGCAATCTATGGCTAAAATGAGCAAAATTAAAAAGTAAATGAAGACCTGTGTCTGGTATCATCATCACTTCCTCCTGCGCCTATTGATGAAAGAGGCCTCGGTTACATTTCGCCAGTCTTCTCTATCCTGAGCTTTCAAATCAACACTTCTCCACTCATAATTTCCTACTCCATACTTCATAGTCCTCAGCCACGTATGGCTGGGTCTTCCTATTCTTCTAGTGCCTTGAGGAGCCCAGCTGAAAGTTTGGTGTACTAATCTCTATTGGGGAGTGCAAAGAACATGCCCAAACCATCTCCATCTACCCCTCACCATGATGTCATCCACATATGGCCCACAGGTAATCTCTCTTATAGTTTCATTTCTAATCCTATCCTGCCATTCAACTCTATCTGGCTGATATATCGATAATGAAGAATTTCACTGACCCCGAGAGTTTACAAGAAGGGGTACGACCCTTCTTTCCGTTCAGGAGTAGTCATACCCTGGTGAGAGAGGAGTGCTCTTCTGTACATATCTATCTAAATATTTAGATGTCATTTTTCACGGGTCGCGTACACCATTAAGAGATGAATAGGGCTATGGTCTTAATGTCTTTGTCTCACATAGACAAGTTTGTGGTGGCCTATTGGAAGAGTCCTTGCTTGCGCTTACCGGAATGGGATTCGAGTCCCGCTCAAACTCAATAGTTTCTTGTAATGTCTGCAGCCTCACCATCCTTGTGAGCTAAGGATGTGGGGTTAGGGGGAAGGCAATGTGTCTACTTGCTGAGTTATCAGTAGCTATTGCCTGGTTCTCCCTGATCCTAGCTTAGATGGAGAGGGGGCTTTGGGCTGATCAATCTTTAGGGGATTGTCCTGCTAACCAGGACAATGTCACTGTCCTCTGTCTCTGCCATTCATGAGTTGCCATTAATACTTTAAACTACGTATACAAGATTGATTCATTACATATAATAAGACATAGATGAAGTTTTCTAATAACTATTAGTCTATTAAAGGACTCTATACCATTCAGTGTGATATACGCTCATTTCTTTTGAAATATAATTTGTTATATTTTTCAAAATCTTTTTACGAAATATCCAAGATGTTCAAAAATTGTTCAAAGGTATATGCATCCGCTTTGAGTACCTATCCTATTGTAAAAAAAAAAAAAAAAAATAGCCCTGTAAATAAAAGGCAAAACTATTGTAAACAATAAACAACAGTGGAATTCCCACTATAGGCCTATGGAATTTTATTTCAGCTATAAATTCGGAGTTGAGTCCAAAAGTATTCTATTTATCTCGTAAACAAATCGAGGAAGAAGAGAATTTAATGAATCTTTAAGAAATTGTATTTTCTACGGTTTCAGTTTGAAAAGATTCGAATAACAAACTACAACTACCGTAGATAATTATAATTGACTTTCAAATAAGGCAATTGCTTTATTACTTCATAATTATTGTTCACTACGTTTATTTTAGGCTTAGAAAATCTTAAGGGACGTTCGTATTTCAGTAATTTTTCAATTAGTTTTTAATGGTCCGGTCCTATACCCCCCCCCACACACACACATACATATATATATATATATATATATATATATATATATATATATATATATATATATATATATGTATGTGTGTATATACACACACAAACACACACACACACATATATATATATATACAATGTATATATATGTGTGTATACACACACACACACACATATATATATATATATATATATATATATATATATATATATATATATATATATATATATATATATATATATCAACATTGCTACCATTGGTTTATTAGTAAAGCCTTAGATATTTCAAGAAACTAATTATTTGGGTGTAATTCCATTTCGTGATATTACATTATTCGAAAAAAGTGAATAACCTTCGAACGGAAGAATTTAAAAACATAACAAAAAGGAATAGAAATAATAAAAATGAGGAAGGAGTAAATAATTCGTCTGAATAGTTCTGGAGAAGGAAAACAAATCCTTCACGAGTTCCCCAAGGATTCTCTGCAGCACATTTTATTAAAAAACTAGAGTGGCTCTCGGTAGAGAGCAGCATTCCTTCGAAACGCCAAGCAGTCTTACTTTGCTCTAAACTCCACTGCGTACTTGTACTTCGATGTATTTTTTTCAAAATCTAATGGATTTCTCCTTCCGTCACACCTCACATGTCCGTCAAGTTTCCTTGGAATTAGTTTTATGGTTTTTACGTAATGTTGTTTACAAACAAAAAGAAACTAACAAAATATTTGCCATTTACTTAACATTGCGATTATCTTCAAAATATTGCTACGTGTACTTTAATCTACTTTATCCAAAATGTAAGAAATTCATCCTTGGGTCATACCAAACATGACTACCAAGTCTGGTCAAAATCGGTACTGTAGTTTCTGTGTAAAGTTGCTCATAGTAAATTAATACTGTAAATAAGTAAACTAAACAGGCGAAGTCTGTAATAAATCTCTCCCAGCCCAAAACTGCCAATTGCCACTGAGCTGGTGGAAGAATCAGAAAAACGAAATTTTGACTGGGCACTTTCAAATTGTCAAACCACCTCTGGGCCAATTGGTACAGTTGGCTTCAATGATTCTGGTACATTTCACGGCAAACCAATGAGACATTTGGCAGTTTTACATTAAAGGTTATAGTTAAAGGTGTGTCGTTTCAATTCTAGGTTCATCAGAATAGTTGTCACCAGAACGTGGTGCCCAACCATGGTAAGCAGCCTTTCCAGTCAGTAAACAGCTTAAACTCGCGGTCCCAGGCTGGGATCATTCTGCTGCAATGCGAATGCTAGGCGAACTAGTTACCTCTGTGCTAGCCAGGAAGCTCTATCGCAGTGTTTCCTAACCTTTTTTAAATGACTACCCCAAAAATTTCATTTCTAACTAATCAATTACCCCATTGAACATATACCCGGTAACATCGGATGTTTTTTTCTTGCAGCCACCTGATGAACTGTATGGATCATGTAGCCCGCTATTGGCTGCTTATAGTTAAGGATCCAAAACAAATGTAAACTTTTCCATTTTAAAGGATATCAAAATGAGTTTTCCTATAAAATAATTATTGCATATTTTGTGTATGAATTATGGCAATAATTATGGGAATGTGAATAACTCAATTTCAGAATATCTTGATTACCCCCAAAAATACGGGTCCATTACCCCACTGGGGTAATTTACCCCAGGGTTGAGATATACTGCTCTATCGGGTATGGCTGTGTTTAGCAAAAAAGAAACTGTTGACTGTAAAGCAAAATCGGCGAGCTTATAAATATAATAAAAAAAAACATTTTTATCAATTTTACTAAGTTTTATATTGAAAATATTGTTATTTACTAAACAGCACTCCGTAAAATTAATAGATTATTCTATTGATCCCATGTTTACAAGCTCACCGATTTTGTATTACAGGCAGCGTTGCCACCAGTTTCTCTTTTTTTTTTTTCTAAACACAACGTTATTTAATACGATGTATAAATGCCCGATGTTGCAATAGCTTTGCGTGATGTGTACCGGCAACGATGAAGCCAACTGTACGTTCAGTCAATAGCGTTTCATCGTCACTTCAGCGAAGAATAATAAAAAAAAATCATTAGAATAATATAATATAATATAATATAATATAATATAATATTATAAAACATATGATATAATATAATATATAATAATATGCTGTCTTTTCTTAACACACATATCAAGAA
>NC_090755.1:5312723-5315223 GCF_036898095.1 Palaemon carinicauda
CAAAGGATATTAGATCCCCTGCCTCGGTATAACTATACTGGTGCTGTACAAACTGAAAGAATTGTTCCTTTGAGTACAAAAAATCAGAACAATTTAGAACCTAAACCAAATTACAGCCAAAAGGAGACTCATGAAGGACCGTCGCGAGTCATATTTTTCAATGTAAACAATCAGAAATGTTTTGTTTATCAGCCCCAAGCTGGCCAAGAACGAATAACTACCAAACAACGTGAAGGAAAAGACCAATATACTCCTATGTTGACGGATTTGACCCAAAAATCAGAGATTGCTCTTAAAGCGGGAGAATATCCCCAATTAGAACACTCAATATATGGCTGTTCCCATTGCATTTTCACCAGTACAAGTAAACTGGAAGTCGAAAGGCATGTACGAACTCACAAAGGGAAGAAATCATATGCTTGTTTATATTGCAAATACGTCTGTGCAAGAAAGGACAACATGGAAGCTCACGAACGTACCCACACTAAGGAAAGACCTCACGCTTGTTCTTACTGTAGCTACACCTGCTCTACGAAGAGTAATCTAAGATCCCACGAATACATCCACTCGAGGGTTGGCGAGAGACTAGCTTGTGATCGTTGCTCTTTTATAACTGCTCGGAAGGATTGCTTCAAAAGACATTTGAGAATCCACGCTCGTCAGTGATTAAATGTCCCTCTAGTCTTGAATTAAAGTTTTCTTCACTCTACAGTAAATCTATTCTCTATTCTAATTGACTCATCTTACTACTGTGCTCTTCAAGAAATGTCTGTTCGAATTCAATAGTTTTATTCACACTACGGTAAATTTATTGTCCATTCTAATTAACTTATATTACTATTGTTCACTTTGAGAAATGTTATTTTGCTTCTTGACGAAACATCAGTGTGATATTTATTAATAAATTTTCAACCAAAAATTTTTATACTAATCTCTTGCGTTGAGGGATGAAGGCTCTTTTCATATAAGACATGTGTATATAATAATGAGAATTTTGTTATAACATTACAATATCTTTATTGAAAAATAAAAATCGTCAAATATTTTGTAAAGTATTAAGAGACCGGCTGTTGATATATATTACTTGTTACTTACTTTATTTTTGTCCATAAACAAACAAGTCAGACTTGAATCTGTTGCCAATTCCTACCAATTATTATTATTATTATTATTATTATTATTATTGTTATTGTTGTTGTTGTTGTTGTTGTTGTTGTTATTATTATTATTATTATTATTATTATTATTATTATTATTATTATTATTATTATTATTATTATTATTATTATTATTATTATTATTAGCGATGCTATAAGCCCAAAAGCTCCAACAGGGAAAATAGCCAAGTCAGGAAACGAAACAATTAAGTAAATAAACTAAAATAAAAAGTAATGAACAATTGAAGTGAAATATCTTGAGAATAGATAATAAAAGTGGTGTGAGAACATATAATTGTTTTTATTGATCAGAATAGAAAAAAAAAATTCTAAAATAGATGAAATTTAATATTCATAGCATGACTCATTAAAAAAATTAACTGTTTAACAATAATTAATTACGTAAGTTCAAGAGGATAATTGAATATGTAATTGATTTTGTGATTACTATTGTATATTCGTAGAAATATATATATATATATATATATATATATATATATATATATATATATATATATATATATAAAATGTGTGTGTGTATATATGTATATGTATATATATATATATATATATATATATATATATATATATATATGTGTGTGTGTGTGTGTGTGTGTATATGTATATATATGTATAAATATTCATATATATGTATATATATGTATAGATATATATGTATATATGTAAACAAACATATTTATTTTCAGCGCATTGGTGTTTGAAGATCCTTACTAAAGCTCTTAATATATAATTTAATCATCGAATTAATCCTAACTTATTCTTTGCCCTCCAGTTATTTAGAAGTGTCTTTTAATCAATGTTAATTAATTTTGTATATGATTCAATAATCTGTCTGTTATATTTCTTCTAAGTGATATATACAACATCTCACAATAAGAGTCAATTTGAAACGAGCGAAGCTTAAATGTTAGTATGAAGGACTATGATAAAATAGTGGTTAAAAAAGCTATTGAGTATTTTACTTATTCAAGATTATGCGAGTTATGGAAAATCTTGAAACAATGAAAGTATACAAAAATTATAAGGAAGATTATAAGTTCATGATAATAATGATAATATGGAAAATAAAAAGCAAATTAGACACTAATTATGGAAAAAGTACAGATAGTAAAGACGTAAAAACTTGAGAGTTTTTAATAAAAAAAAAACAGTATATGACGGTTGAAAGTGTATGTTGAACATAGATAAGACGAAAACACAATAAATGAAGCTTTCATAAATAAATAGCAAAATAATAAATACGTTAAGAATTGTTTTATATATCTATGGGAAGAAACTGTAACGATCTTTATATAAAATTCTACCATATTGTCTACTGAAAA
>NC_090755.1:5320223-5330223 GCF_036898095.1 Palaemon carinicauda
TATATATATATATATATATATATATATATATATATATATATATATATATATATATATGTATATATATACAGTATATATATATATGTATGTATATATATATATATATATATGTATATATATACAGTATATATATATATATATATATATATATATATATATATATATATATATATATATATATATATATATATATATATATATGGTCAATATTTACTAGGTGATTATCCTGCTTGCTAGGGAAATGTCACTGTCTTTTGCTTCTGCCATTCGAGAGCGACCTTTAAAAAAAAAGATATGATAATACAGGAAATCTAACATATATAACTGTTATATGAAGTTATTATTAATTACTTAAGTAAATAAATAAAGATCATAAAGACCAAATAAATAACAAATAAATCATAAATCCCTATGGCTAAAGAAAGCCGTGGTTATGGTTGAACCATAGGTTGGAAAACATTAGATGTATGGTCAACGGTTGAGCCACTGATAATAATAATAATAATAATAATAATAATATTAATAATAATAATAATAATAATAATAATAATAATAATAATGATTATTATCATTATTATTATTATCATTATTATTATTATTATTATTCTTATTATTATTATTATTGTAACAGTAGCAGTAGTAGTGATAACAATAATAATGATAATAATACCTAAGTCCTTTAAAAAGGAATCTTGATAAGGTAGGAGCCGATATAGCCCAAGGACTTGTGCAGAAGAGTGTGTTACTTGAATCAGCAAATATAGTGAAGAAAGTGATGGATTACTAAGGAAGCTGGATGCAACCCAGGACCACACACTATAAACCACCAATCTCTGGAGACTGTGATTAACAAAAAGAAAAATAGTAACATAATAAGGATAATAATTTGGAAATCAAATCACCTGAAATTACATATAAAAATCTGGCTATATATCAGTTTAGTGAGATCGGTGTTACCGTCTGAACATGAGTCCTGGTATGACAATGAAACAATATCCAATAGATTGTAGATTTGAGAACAAATACCTCAGAAGAATATTGGGAGATAGAAGGCTGGACATGAAACTACTTGAGTGCTATATATTGATGAGATCATGATAAGGGGTAGATGGAGAGGGTTTGGGTATGCTCTTCGCATTCCCCAGGAGAGATTACTTCACTAAACTTTCAACTGGGATAAACAATCCCCTAGAAGAGTTGGAAGAGCCAGGTCTACATGACTCAGGACTATGGGACGTGAAGTAGGAGATGATGAGTGGAGAAGTGTTGATTTAAAAGCCCAAGATATAGACGACTGGTGAAATCTAACCGAGGCCCTATGCGTCAATTGGCGTAGGAGGAGGAGATGGTGATGATGAGGATGATGATGAATGATAATAATAAAATCAGTTATAAAAGAGAAAGCGCTTTTGACATCCTCTATTTTTATTCATTGTTATATGAATAACGTACAATTTGACACAAATTTTATAATCATAATATTTTTCTGAACGAAAATGGAAATAATTCATTTTGGTCTAACGCAATGTAAAATGTAAATCAGATACGAGCGGAAAATATTTCCAATTGCATTTTCCGACGGAAAGGGGATCACTTAAAAGGTACAGATTAAATTATAGAAAATAACGATTCTTTCATCCAATTTCAAGTTGCAGTTGAAATTTGATCCTATTAAACTTTCAAAAGTATTTATGGAACATATTAGATCCCTTTGAGGATTTAGTTGGATTAGTGTCACTCAAAGGCTGTTGGTATTATCATAATTGTGATATGTAATGAGCATTAATTATTCGGTAGTGGTCAAATCGGAAAATCAAAAGCTCCTTTACCCTGTATGATAACGAGCAAGTGTCTGACTATATATATATATATATATATATATATATATATATATATATATATATATATATATACAGTCAGCGCGGATCGCTCTGTCCGGCCAGCATCCGCCGTGCATTCATTTTGGTCCCCCCCCCCATATCTACACTAATACACAATATAAATCAATAAAAATTTAATTGAACACTCACCAATATCCCTGCTACTAGTCTATAGGGTAGCCTTTCCTCTTCTTGACCTCCAAAAGTCGTTGAGGAACGCTAGCTGCTAAATTCTGGAGAATTTCTGCAGGTATTTCAGCCCACACTTTATGGAGCGCCGCCTCGAGAAGTGTGACGTTTGTCGTAACTTCTTTACGAAGGCGGGCTTTAACTATCGCCCAAAGGTTCTCAATGGGCGAAATATCAGGACTTTGACCTGGCCAATCAGTTATATAGTTAACTTCGCTATTTTCAAGCCACTTTTTCACTTTCTTAGCCATATGGCAAGGGGCACCATCCTGCTGAAAAATTTCAGCTCCTGTAGCCGCAAAACAATCCGCTAAATTGTCTTTCAAAATGTTCAAATATCGGTCAGCATTAACCGTTATGCCTTTAGGCAAAACAACAAGGCTTGGGACATCACCGTAGGCAAACATACCCCATACCATAAGCGATGCTGGGTGCTTTACTGTCTTGGCCGTCAAGTTAGGCTTAAAAGGATCTGACCCCTTTCGCCTCCACACTTTTTTCCCGGTCGTCTCACTCACACAAAAGGTTGCTTCGTCA
Organism: Palaemon carinicauda; assembly: GCF_036898095.1. Taxonomy (NCBI): domain Eukaryota; kingdom Metazoa; phylum Arthropoda; class Malacostraca; order Decapoda; family Palaemonidae; genus Palaemon; species Palaemon carinicauda. The sequence continues at coordinate 5,322,830 of NC_090755.1, forward strand.
CTCCACAAGACACTTCGCCACTGCTCCAAGGTCCAATCCTTGTATGTCTTGGCAAAAGCAACCCTCCTCTCTCTCTGTCTCTCAGTTAAAGCGGGCTTCTTTCTCGCGATCACTTTCTCGTAGTCGAGGCGCTTCGACAGGTTCTCCTGAATCGTACGAACACTGACGTCGCTCAACAATTTAGGGTTCTGTTCTTTCAGTTGCTTAGCAGTTAATGTAGGATTTTCTTCTAGGCTTCGCTTTAAAATCACTAAAGTACGATCAGGAATCTTCCGGGGGGGGGGGGGGGAACCAGCATGGGAGTGAGAAGGAATCTCGTCGCTACCCCCTGCCTTGAACTTGGCCACCAAGCGCCTCACTGTCCTCTCGTTCACGCCAGTATTCTTCACTATTTCCTTTGTTTGCAGACCTAACTTATGACAAGTTATGACTCTAACAATGTCATCGTGACTTGTACGGGGTCTAGACATCACTGGGGGGAGTTTGATAGACAAAAATGCCACGCGAACTCACAAATGAACGATTGCAACTCGGCCCTTTCAACCTGACACAACCTCACTCCACGAATTCAGGAAACACACTGACTAGTTTCCACCTGCGCAGATATGTAGATGGCAACTTGTATAAAAAGATGTCAATTAGTCAATTTGTCCCAGTCGATTTTTTCCCTGATAAACCCCATGCCTCCGATTTACGTGGAACGCTGTGTCCGACCCACTGCCCGGACACAGTGATCCGCGCTGACTTATATATATATATATATATATATATATATATATATATATATATATATATATATATATATATATATATATATTTATATAGATACATATATATATGTATATATATATTTATATATATATATGTATATATATATTTATATATATATGTATATATATATATTTATATATATATATATATATATATATATATATATATATATATATATATATAGATAGATTGATATATAGATAGATAGATAGATAGATGGATAGACAGAAATATAGATAGATAGATAGAGCTAAATAGATATATTAATATATATATATATATATATATATATATATATATATATATATATATATATATAAATAAAGATAGATAGATAGATAGATAGAAAGAAAGATAGATAGATAGATAGAAAGAAAGATAGATAGATAGATAGATAGATAGAAAGAAAGATAGATAGATAGATATATTAATATATATACATATATATATATATATTGTAATTATATATATATATATATATATATATATATATATATATATATATATATATATATATATATATATATATCTTTCCGGTCACGGTCAACGTCATTGCCAGAAGTATAATTAGTAGGTCTCTCCCCGTCCCTCTGGTGGGGGGGGGAGAGCAAGTAGTCATACTCTGCTGAGAGGAGTTGTAATAAGAAAAAGGGGAGGGGGTGGGAAGGGTTGAGTCTGTGTGGGAGAACGTGTATGTGAATATCTAAATATTTAGCCTTCATTTTGACAGGTCGCATACACTAGTTGGAAATATTCCATTATGACAGATTAACTGTTAAATGTAACTGTTTGTAATGATACAGTATTTCAGTTAGTTCATAGTTAATTACAATCATTGATCAGTAATATATGAATTCGTAGATACTAGTGTACGCGACCGGTCAAAAATGATGGCTAGATATTTGGATAGCTGTGCACACACACATATACAACCCTTCCACCCTCTCCCCCTTTCGTAACTACAACATGGTAGTTTGGACTTTTTGTGTGAGATTGAATTACGAATCTTCCACTCGGGGTACCCCTCTCACTAGGGTATGACTACTCCCCTACCCGAGGGACGGGTAGAGACCGAGTAATCATAAGTTTGGCAATGCCGCTCAGCGTGACAGGATATATATATATATATATATATATATATATATATATATATATATATATATATATATATATATATATATATATATATACATATATATATATATATATATATATATATATATATATATATATATATATATATATATATATATATATGTATATGTATATATAGATATATGTATATTTATGTATGTATGTATATATATATATATATATATATATATATATATATATATATATATATATATATATATATATATATACGTTTTTTTTGGTTGTTAAAAACTATACTCTAATGCTAAAGTTCTCTCGAGATCGAAGAAAGAACAGAAAAAAGCGAAACAGCAGTAAGAATCAAATTAAATATGTTTAATTTAATGTAATCAAGGGTAACATGAGCAATAATAATAATAATAATAATAATAATAATAATAATAATAATAATAATAATAATAATAATAATAATAATAATAATACCTCAAGTTCATTCAACCACGTATTCAGCAAAAATTCTTAGTGTTGTTAACCACTCCTGTATTCAGCCTCACACTCTATTTCTCAAAATGGCCTTTTAAAAATGGAAAGTAATACGATTATAATGATTCCAGTCTTATATAACATAGCTTTTGAACTGTTCCTGGAAATTCGTCTGGTTATTCAAGACTAGATTCCTAAATATCATTAAATATTTATAGATTTCAGTATTTATGTCACCATTTCATTAATCCACTTTGTGGCGATTATCTGGATTGGGGTTAGAGCATTGTTAGGTAGTTGCTTATAGTGTCTGCAACCTCACCATCCATGTGAGCAAAATATGGACGGTTTGAAGGAGCCTGTAGCTCTACCTGCTGCGCCATCAGTAGGCATTGCCTGGCCCTTCCTGGTCCCAGCTTGGCACTGATCATATGGACATATATAAAAATATATGTGTGTATATATATACATATATATATATATATATATATATATATATATATGTGTGTGTGTGTGTGTGTGTGTGTGTGTGTGTGAGTGTGTGTGTGTGTGTGTGTGTGTGTATTTTCAGTCTCTGAGGCATTGTCACTGTACCTTGCCTTTCTCATTCACAAGCAACCTTATAAATTTTATATATATATATATATATATATATATATATATATATATATATATATATATATATATATATATATATATATATATGCAGGGGATATAGAAACCCTTGAAAACTGGAATCGATTTTATTGTATTTATTCTATCGATTTTCTTAATGGTCAATTGGATCAAACTTTTTTCTTCCCTAGTCAATGCTTGAAATACACAATATTCTTTACAAAATGATAAATTATCGTAAAAAAAAAATCTCTTTATTTAGTCCATTGTTCTTTTTTTTTATTAGAGAGATTAATCTCCTGGCACCAAACATAGCTTGAGTTTAATTAGCTGTCTTTATAACTGTTAATGCTTACAAAAAAGCTGCAAGGCTGTGATTAATAAGACTTTGAAGATATAACGCCACGAAAAAAAATTAAGAAATAAATAATAGCAATTATCGTGTAAGAAAAGGTTTATGGGTTCTGTACAAACGTTTACTTCAAAATTTGTAACGCAAGTCAAATTGGATCTGATTTCAAAATGTAAGGATTATATTGAAATTCTCTCTCTCTCTCTCTCTCTCTCTCTCTCTCTCTCTCTCTCTCTCTCTCTCTCTCTCTCTCTCTCTCTGAGGAAGATTCATTTGTTTTATCATAAGTTATTAGTACAGTCTAACTGTTTTAGATAGCAAGGTTTTTAGCATCAAATAGACTAATGCAACCTTAGAGAGAGAGAGAGAGAGAGAGAGAGAGAGAGAGAGAGAGAGAGAGAGAGAGAGAGAGAGATGTGTAACTCAAACTGAAATGAGAAAAATGTGATAGTTCTTAAACAAAGTCAACACAGTAAAGACTTTTCAAAAGCTGACAATATGAAATAAAAATCTTTAACTTCAGAGTCAACAAAGAAATAATATGAAGCCCCATTTCTTGGAAAACAAAATCCTTTTAGTGGTGTTTCTTTATAGGAAACTCTTTCGTTTTGTTATATACTTTTCTGTTATGTAAGGATTTCACTTTGGATATTCTAAAAATAGAATTGAAATGGAAAAAAGTGACATTCTCGATGAACAGGGTTGCACTTTTCTGTCCTTATTACCTACGCCAACGAAGTTGGAAGGAGGTTATGTTTTCACCCCTGTTTGTGTGTTTGTGTGTTTGTTTGTTTGTTTGTGAACAGCTTTATAGCCACAATTTTAATCGTAGAGTAATGAAACCCACAGGAATTGACTGCTATGTAAAAAGCTGGAAATCTTTAAATTTTGTAAGGTCAAGGTCAAGGGTCAAGATCACAGACAAGCAAAATGTCCAATTCACGAATCAGCCGTAAGTTTGAACATCGTCATCACAGAGAAACTCAAACTAGGTTCATATTTGAGTGTATGAAAATCCACGCCAATTAATACATGTTAAACATACATATTAAAGTCAAAGGTCAAGGTCAAGGTCAAGCTAAAGGTCGAGAAATAAGCTGCCGTGGCGGAGGTCTGCACTCTACAAAGTGCCCCTCTAGTATTATTAATAATGGGATACTACAGTGACATAAGTGACACTTCGACACTTTCGTTTTCTCGTTTCATGTTACCTTCTCCAATATGTGGCTCAATACAACACAGTATTCCATAAGTTTGATTCCAGCTGTGACCAGATTGTGGAATGATCTCTCTAATCAGGCAGTTGAATCGTTGGAATTTCAGTTCAAACATTATGATGAACAGACTAACAGAAGTCTCTCTTCAGAGTTTATTAATGACAGAACTATTTGAACGTTATTACTGATCTTGAGATGACATATTTTTTATTAATTACTTTTCTTATATTGTTTCGTTATTTCTTTATCTTTTCTGTTGGCGTTCATAGCTGATAATAATAATAATAATAATAATAATAATAATAATAATAATAATAATAATAATAACCCTACGGTTTATAGTGTACCAACCGTGTGTCACACAATTGTACATAATTCCTTTTGTATATATTATGGTTGTATCTTCGCTCTTCCCTTGCACTAAAACGAACATGAAAATTCATGTCTCCGGTTTTCCTCTGTAACATTGTCTGTCTTGTGAACTTGTTATGTCCTGTTGCCTTGAGGTTTTCTATATTAGGAGAGTGTTCTATGATAATATAACTCAGTTGATTGCATCCTGCCTTTGAGTCACAACCTTCTCCCTGCTTCGTCACATTGGTGACCCCGGAGTGACCCTCTCCTCCCGCCTCCCCAGCCCCCTCCGCCTCTCACCGTTACTATGACGCCGTCAACGCATACCTTCTGCAGCAGTACTCGCCGTCGCCAGCCGCCCGTATAGCAACGCTTTTTCAGCTCTCTCAACAACCGTTGGGGGACCAAAGGGCTTCGCTCACCCTCGGGAAAATGACCAGTATTACTCGTCTGCAACCTGCCGCACACGGCTCTCCTCGTGAGGTGAACCTAGTTCGTGACCTTATGGACAGCCACTTCATGTCCTTCAAAACCTCCATCAACGATTCCACTCGTGACGAAGAGGATACCTATTCAACTTCAACCGAAGCTAACGTGAATGCTGTAGGACATACACGCCTATGAATGCCGTGGGACATACACGCCTATGAACGCCGTAGGCCTATGAATGCCGTAGGACACGCCTATGAATGCTGTAGGCCTATGAATGCCGTAGGACACGCCTATGAATGCTGTAGGCCTATGAATGCCGTAGGACACGCCTATGAATGCTGTAGGCCTATGAATGCCGTAGGACACACACGCCTATGAATGCCGTAGGACACACTTGCCTATGAATGCTGTAGGCCTATGAATGCCGTAGGACACACTCGCCTATGAATGCCGTAGGACACACTCGCCTATGAATGCCGTAGGACACACACGCCTATGAATGCCGTAGGACACACTCGCCTATGAATGCCGTAGGACACGCCAATGAATGCCGTAGGACACACACGCCTATGAATGCTGTAGGACACACTCGCCTACCCCGTGACGAGCCGGAGCGGCAACACAGCCACCCATCATCCACCACTCGCTCGCACCCCAACCATCGACTTCTACAGCCACTCACTGCCGCTAATCGGCGCAGTTTTTACTACTACCTCTCCCGATTCAGGGCACCTATTCAACATGTTCAGTATGTCATTTTTAGAGGGGGAGCCATGTACCAACCGTGTGTCACACAATTGTACATAATTCCTTTTGTATATATTATGCTTGTATCTTCGCTCTTCCCTCGTACTAAAACGAACATGATAATTCATGTCTCCGGTTTTCGTCTGTAACATTGTCTGTCTTGTGAACTTGTTATGTCCTGTTGCCTTGGGGTTTTGTATATAAGGAGAGTGTTCTATGATAATATAACTCAGTTGATTGCATCCTGCCTTTGAGTCACCTCCTTCTCCCTGCTTCGTCACAATAGCATCCTGCTTATCCAACTTAGGTTATAGCTTAGCTAATAATAATAATAATAATAATAATAATAATAATAATAAATGAAATCTGTTTTGAAGTCTACAGATTAATAAGAGCAATAATAGGAATACAACGGAATAAAAGTTGGCTTAACCTAGACATTTCCTTTAATGAATAATTTAAAAATGAAAAACTAAGACGAGGGAGGTTTTAGTAAACTGAGAGTGAAGATTAATAGCTCGACCAGAGGTCATCTCAAAAGTCCTTAGGTCAGGTGACAAGGGGATTCGAGATTAATTGCTTGCAGGGAAGAACTCTAAGGAAAGAGAGGGGAAAGATAAAATGTTTAAGAGAATATAATTACTAAGAAAATGTTTAATGGAACTGTTTTATGGGATAAAGCAAATGTTTGATATTAAGGACTTTTTTTATATAGCTGGGTTTTAAAGTATCTCAAAACTATATAGTTTTGATGATAAGGAAATAGAATCGCATTTTGGAAAATTAACAAAATAGTCTAATTCGAAAAAAAAATCCAAAGGAAATGAGGTTTAGTAAAAAAGCAGAACAAATAGTCTAATAGGGAGAAAATAATTAAATAAAGACTAATTCTAAAATAAACGAATGACATAAGGTCTAATGGAAAAACGTATAATAAAAAGATTAATTTAAAAAATGAACGAAATAAAATCTAAATTAAAAAAAAAGGCTCACGCAATAAAGTTTGATTATTAAAAATGCTAACGACATAAAATCTAATTTGGAAACCCTAGCAGGCTATGATTAGAACTGTATGTATTTAAGTCATTTGAATATTTTTCTCCTAGAGAGAGAGAGAGAGAGAGAGAGAGAGAGAGAGAGAGAGAGAGAGAAAGCTGTTCCAAAGATTTTTAATGTAGATTCAAGTCTAGTAATAATCTATCCACTGAACATTTCAGAAATTAAATTTCAAAAAGCGAAATGTGTTCAAAGCCGTGAAAAATGTCTAATTAAACTTGGCTTAGATTTACATCAGAATAATCCAAGTGAAATTATGAATACTGCCAACT